>NW_016690251.1:4567160-4797786 GCF_001604755.1 Lepidothrix coronata
TTATATATTCTCCAGTTCAGGCAGGAATGCTCAGTCCCTCCCTCAGAGCGGGGAATTCCATAAAAGGGTATGAGGACAGGAACATCTTCCTGTCTCGCAGGCCTCTACTGCTAACAATTTCTGGGAAATGGCATGGAAGGCTATGGAATACACAGTTTTGGGTTACACCCATACCATGATGAACTGGTCTCAGCTGTCCTTACTAGGACACTGCTGCAAAGAGAAAGAAGGCTCTGATGCTTGCACTGTAGTTTAACTGAGCCCTACAAATCAGTAGAAGAAAGCATCTTCTATAATTGATGCATCTTTATGGACAGCAATTTGGCAACAGCAACTTTTCAGCTTAGGCTGGGGTTCTGTGACAATTTTAAATTTATTTATGTTGATGCTAACACTGTTTTTTTTACAATATCCTCCTTTGTGACAGCACTTGAGTTTTCCTGATCATGTCATGAGGTTGTCCCAAGGAGGTAATTGTGCAAAAAATGTTACTTTAGGGGAACAGGGGGCTGGGATAAATGCAAGTTAAAGAAAAGAATATGTTTTGAATAAAGCAGACCCCAAGCTCTCTACTTCCAGCTAAAAATGCTGCTAAGCAAGTGCAGTGCTGCAGTGGTTATTCTTCTGAGTGGTGACTGTTCAGCCTGGATGAAACATTCAATAAATCCTATCTCTGAGTATCAAAAGCAGGGTAGTTGTACCCAAGAAGTTAGGTGGGGTTGAGCATCTTACATTCTGGAAAAGTGCAGATGGAAAAGAATATCCTGCACAAAATTTAGTTTGGATTTTTTTTTTTTCAGCAGGGCCAATAGTATGAGCCTTAACTACAATAAACTAGAGTATCAGTTTCCCATAACATGATGCTATACTGCCCACCACCAGTAGAGGCCTAGATTCACTACTGGCCCTCTGGGTTTTTTTTCTGTGCAATATTAGTAGCTGACTAGCATTCTGCCTGTTGTTAATTTGCGTTTTCAGGACCACTTTTTCTTCCAATCTCAGTATTGATAACCTAAAGACTGGTAGCTAAATTTGCGATTTCTGTGAGTTGCAATAAAATCTTGTAAGATCTGGCATCTTTCGCAATCAGTAGCAGAAGAGCCTGTGGGGTATTACCTTCACTTGTTGTGAAAGCAACATGAGGATCTTGCTTACTTTTCCATGTGAAAATCAGCATTATCCTTAATAGTGTTTTCAGATGGTCTTTTGTTGTTTGTGGGGTTTTTTTGTTTGGCTGTTGATTTCCCATATGTGGAGAAAGTTGCATAAAATTTTGGCTTAACATGCAAAATTCTTTGTTCTGCTTGTTCCCAGTCTTTGTCTTTAATCTGGTGTCATGCAACACTGCTTCAGATAATAAGCATTGGATAAAATAAAATTCTGCTCATAGATTTATGCTGAAGATTTCATTTGTGGGCCTTTTGTTAGCTACATGGTCATCATGCCTAGGCTTTGTGAACAAAGATTCGGGAGCTACATGGTACTGTAACTGTAAAACTACTGATGAGAAACCTTGGTCTTGTCATGGATTTAGTATGGGGGGTTTTGTTTTGTTTGATTGTTTTTTTTTAAATTAATCTCATAAATTGGGCTACCGAATGGCATTGTAACATCTTTGTAGTCCTGCCAGTCCTCAGTCTTTCCTAACAGATGTCGCACCAGATTGTACTTTTGTGCTGTGTAAATTAAACTACTGTAGTACCATGCTAGTAGAACTGACTTCCTTTCTCTGCAGCTTATCTACACTCCTCTTATCACTAGATATGACACGTTTTCCAGGAAAACGGTGTCTTTTTAATTCAACACTGATCAGATTAAGTTCCTTTGTGGTAGATCTACAAAAGAAGAAAGAGTGGATTCTAGTCTTTAATATCTGTATGTTTCTTTTTAATTTCAAGCTAATATATTTTTTTGCTAGTCACAATAGTGCTCACATTAATAAAGAATAGAGGTTATGTAAAAAAGATTTTTGTTGGGATAGACTAAACTGAAAAGATCAGTCTGGCATCTGTGCTTCGTAAAATTGGCAGTGATTTGCTATAGCCAATGGTTTTGGGGAAGGATTTTGTGATGCTGAGATATTTGTTTTCATTAGCTCCTTAAAGAAACAATGTCTCTGCCATGAGGCCTGTCCTCCCTCCTCAGGTTCTCTCCTGTCCTGAAATAACTTTGAGTTCACAATGAGTTTGAAGCAAATATTCCAGAGACAATGGTCTCAGAAGTGGTGAATTCCTAAATGTATTAAGAAAATAGGCAGCCAGCTGAGGAAGACAGGCACCATTCTTACCCCTGAAGAAATAAAGGCTGCAGTGTGAGCACCTTAGAGAATGAAGACACTGTGAATAACCCCATGGCACGAGAGCCTTCAGTGAAGCTCAGACCATCTTAGGCACCACCAGGCAATGACAACCCTTCTCTTCATAGGAGTATTTATTGGTCTAAAATGCATTAAATATGCATTTTTAAAATACCTCCATGTTTGGAGGCTGTGGACCGGGGTGTTGATGATGATGATGCTTCATATTTGGCTCTGGGAAGGAGCCCTTTTCATTGAAGAAAGAACCACTTCTGCATAGTTCACACCTTTTTCCTGAACAACGTTTTGAACGCTTCCAGCTTCATTTCAGTATGAGGTAAAACTGATTGTTGTGACACCCCTGTTGAAGGTATTAGGGACAATTCCTCCAAGAGAAAATCATGGAGTTTGTAACCGCTGACCTGTTTTTATACCAGACTGATTGCTGTGATGGCTCATTTTCTTTGTATTAGATCTCGGTCAGAAGTTAGTTACCATTTTTATGCTTGTGTAAAATATATCTGCCAAATTACTTGTTTTATAGGACAGTCAAAATACCAAAAGGTTTTTGCTCTGGTTTTTGCACATTATGTTACCTGATCTGAAACGTTTTACTTCATTATGGCTTAACCAAGCGTGGGAATACCCTTAAATCATTCTTTGCCAACTGTCTAAGCAAAGATGGTCGATGTCTGACAGTGCCCAAAGGACACCAGCACTTGCACAAATCAGAGCTGTATTGACTGGGATCTCTATTATTTTGGACTTAAGTAATGTTGAATATAGTGGCATTTGTTAGCTAAACCCTAAGTAAGAAGTGATAGCTAACAGCTCTGAATTCCAGATAGTAGACCATAGCTAAAGGGAGAACTTTTGAGGTATAGCTTAAAAAAAAGCGGGGGGAGGGAAAAACCAAAGCACATGGTAACCACTGAATTAAGTTTTTGCTTTCTGAAGGCCCCCTAGGATTGCTTTCTGTTCTCTTCCAACACTTTGAGGGTTTTTCATTGCTGCTGCAGGAGCTGTGATCAAATAAAAAATACTAAGTTATCGTCATCGCTCCTTGTGCTGTAGAGTGCCCATCTTGGTTTAATGCAAATGTGAAAAGACTCTTGACGAGACAGTTACATGAAAGCTCTGAATGGCTGGAGTTGTGTATAAAAATCTACCTTGGCTGATCTCTCAGGGATTGTAGAAGGCATTTTTTTAAAAGGAATTTGTGAGAGCTAGGGAAAAATGGAATTTGCTGAACTGATCATTCTCCAATATTGCAGCCTCTAGAAAGATGCCTCTTGAGCATGTTAGGAATCAAAGTTCATTAAAATAGCTTTATAAATGTTAAATTATTGGTGTACTTTTTGCATATTTCCAAGGGCATTTTCTTTTTGTTCTAGGCATTTCTATGATTTTAGAAAGAAGTATCAAAAATACTTTATTTTTAAAAACCTGTCTATATAATTGGGATCATGTTGTCTTAAATTGAAGTTTGTCAAAAACTTGAAGTCAACTTGTGGTGCAGTCTTGCATTTTTTTCAGTGTTTATGGACTGTTTCACTAACCTCCACATCCTTAAACTGTAACGAGCCTGAAATAAATTAATGTTTGTGTATTTCGTTGAATAATTTAGTTCATATATAGGTTCTCTCTGCCATTTTTAATATTTATTGTGAATAACTTCCTTAAGTAAATCTTTCAAAGGAAATTAAAATAAGAAAAATATTTCCGTACAACTGTAATAAAAGCTGATATTAAAAATTACATAAAATGCTCTCCCATGATTAGTCAGATCCTTATCAAACTAAATACATTAAAATCTCAAAATATTTTAAATAAATGGATTTTAATTCTGTTCAGTGCTTGAATGTTGCACTTTGGGATTTTTCAACCCCACTGATTACATCCTAGGAATGTTTTGGAATTTTCTTTTTCTTGGAAGGAAAAGGAAGAACTACAGGCATCCACTTGTAGTTTTGTAGCGCTTTCCCTTCTCTGAAAATGGCCAAATTAATAAATCATAGGATGATGAGCATCATTTTAACTATCACTGGCATCTGAAAAATGTGCTTAGAAAGAATAATTATTTAAGTTTTACTTCTGAGTTGTAATGTGATGAATGTTCTATGATTCTAACCAATTTAACCTCTAATAAAACAAACTGTTGTTGATTTTGAAGTATTCTGTACTGCTAATATATTTTTTGTATCAATTCCTTTCTCAACTGATTGCTCTGTTTCCCCCTGCCTCCCATGGCAGTCTTTTCCCTGTAAAAGGACCGATCTGTCTAAGGTAGAGAAATTAAATTTCTATATATTGATTGCCATGTCTGCATGTAGTTAACTCAAGAGGCTATGCTAATCATTTTTATGTCTCTTCAAACTTTCCCTTTTAAATTTATTTTTTCCCCAGAAATTAATTTATTTTTCTGTTTATACTCATGTCAGACAGCATGATATCTAATTTGTAACCCTAATGAAGGAACTATTTTCTGTTCTTGTAGAAAGTAGTTTTATGAAGCTTCTTTTGTATCATTGTTATCATCTAAACAGAGATTGAACTGCATCATATCTTCCTACTTTTGTGACATTCAGGAAATAACCTTTTAACTGTATTCTTTTTTTTTTAAAATCAGGCTAGAATTTGAGAGACAACAACGAGAGGAGCTTGAAAAATTAGAAAGTAAAAGGTAACATTATTCTCTGTGGTATTTATGTGTATCTGTATGTACACATTATAGACTCATTTAAATCACTGCTTTGGGATCACGATGTTAGTTACTCAGCCAGCAGAGGACCCTGAATAGCTGAATTGCAGCTAACTGTGATTTTTATAAGCAAAGAAACTCTGAAACACAAAGATATGAGGAGGATAGATTATACAAATCTAATATATTACCTTTGTTCTTAATTTTTGTGGTGGTGTTTTAAAGGACAGCAAATTACATTCTTTATTGAGTTTGTTGGGTTTTTTTGGTTTAGCTGCCTTTAGATTAATTCGAGATAGCAAAAACTCACATGTTGCACTCTGCTTCTCTTACATAAAACTGTGGTGTGGAATGGACATACTAATAATGCTTATCAGAACATTATTTGGGTATCAGTTTGAAGTACAGAAGAAAGCATTGTTGTCAGCTGGCAAACTGAGCTGACTATTCTGGCACTCATATCTGCTAAGATTTTGGAGGTGATAGCTCGGACCTTGTTGCAGATTCCAGCACTGATTAGATTCATACACTGAAAACCATTCTGCCATCTCAGCCCTAGATGGCTTGTTCCATTTTGAAAGAGCTCTTTATATAGTTGGACTAGGTAAAGTAAATTCAGAAAACCCCTGAAACTCTGAAGCACTAAAAGATGCTGTTCAGCAATTGATGCAGCATAGGATCACTGATATTTATCCCTTTTGTTATATTGATGGGATTTGAATTCAGATTGTGCTGAAATTGGTTTGCTTGTGATTTAATTTATCTGACTTTAACTTCTCACAAAATAACCAACTGACTTGCAGGTTGTCTTTACTTGTATTATGGGGACAATGGGGCCTTCAAGTCTGTCCACATTTGGAATGTGCTTAGAACCTTTAAAAGAGAGATTACACAGGACATAGTAATTTGTCTTATATGTTATAATCTGTTTATCGATAATTCAGTCGGGGTCAGAGAAGGCATTGTTTTAATTCATCTGTTGGCTTAAATTTGGTAAGGCAAATTGCTGATCAAGTCCTTTTATACAAGTTTGTGTGTATGAGAAGGTATATATAAAAATCTATATTTATTCTTCACTGTGTGCATGGATGTGTTCTATCAATATTTTTATTAGATTTGGCAGAACTAATAAAGTCTTAATTTTTTACTAACAAAAGTGCTATGTAGCGTGTCTTCCTATAACTTTATATATCCACAACTTTTTATGTTGACACAGACTATATGAGTGTCTTTTCCATTTGTTTCATGCATTGAGTCACTTCCAAGCAGTGTAAGATCTCAACCTGTGGCAAACCAAAACTATTAAAGAAAGAAATGGTTATATATACTGGAAAGTCCTAGACCAAACCTTTTTAACTTCATGCAAATGTTTTACTGCAGGAAACAAATAGAAGAGATGGAAGAAAAACAAAGATCTGACAAAGCAGAACTCGTAAGAATGCAGCAAGAAGTAGAGTCACAGCGAAAAGAGACAGAGATAGTTCAGCTGCAAATTCGAAAACAGGAGGAGAGTCTGAAACGGAGAAGTGTTCACATTGAGAGCAGGTTAAAGGATTTGCTGGCTGAAAAAGAGAAATTTGAAGAAGAGAGATTACGGGAACAACAGGAGATAGAGCTTCAAAAGAAAAAGCATCAGGAAGAAATTTTTGCCCGGGTCAAAGAGGAGTTGCAGCGACTACAAGAACTTAATCATAATGAAAAAGCAGAGAAAATGCAGATTTTTCGTGAACTAGAAAGACTTAAAAAGGAAAAAGATGAGCAATATGTTAAGCTGGAGTCAGAAAAAAAAAGACTTGAAGAACAGGAAAGAGAGCAGGTGACGCTTGTGGCTCATCTAGAGGAACAGCTTCGAGAGAAACAGGTCATGATAGACCTCCTGAAGAGAGGGGATGTGCAGAGAGTTGAAGAAGAGAGAAGAGACCTTGAAGATATTAGAGAATCTCTATTGAAAGTCAAGGAAGCCCGCTCTGAAGGTGATGAAAACCATGAGGATTTAGAAAAAGCACAGCATGATTTTTTAGAGTTCAAAAGGAAACAGCTGGAACGGTTGACTATTTTGGAAAAAGATTTGGTTCAGCAAATGGATCACCTAGAAAAGGAAATAGCAGATGAAAAAGGAGCTCTGGAGCACTTAAAATTTGCACATGAAGAACATTTAAATCCCAAGAGAGATGATGAAAACTCTGTGGATCCCATACTCAGGGCTGAAGAAGTTGACAGGATAAAGCCAGTGGAGTACAGGCTCCAATCTAAAGTACGCCAGCTTGAGTACCTGAAGAGTAATCATTTGCCAGCTCTGCTGGAAGAAAAACAAAGAGCTTCTGAAGTCCTTGATAGGGGCTTGTTAGGGTTAGATAATACCCTCTATCAAATAGAGAAAGAAATAGAAGAAAAAGAAGAGAAGCTTGCCCAGTATAGAGCCAGCACAAATCAGCTGGAGCAGCTTCAAGAAACCTTTGAATTCACAGCCAATGTAGCTCGTCAGGAAGAAAAGGTTCGGAAAAAGGAAAAAGAAATCCTTGAATCAAGGGAAAAGCAGCAGAGAGAGGCTCTGGAGCAGGCTGTTGCTAAGTTAGAAAAGAGGCATTCAGCTTTGCAGCGTCGTTCGACGATAGACTTTGAAATCGAAGAGCAGAGACAGAAGCTGGCCACCCTGAACAACAGCTGCAGTGAGCAGGCAGGGCTGCAGGCCAGTCTGGAGGCTCAGCAGAAAGCCCTCGAGCAAGACCGAGAACGGTGAGTCCTGTGGTGGCTTCCATTGATTAGAACCTCTCCAGAGAAGGTGAATCATTTTATACTTTAGATGTTGAGAACATGACTTGTTCTGTGTCCCAGTATTTGAGTTTCTTCGTGAGTTTCAAGTAGTTTACCCAGAATTGAAACTCTGCGTTGTTTTTCAAAGGATTCTTGCTCACTCATTGATTTCTCTTGTGTTCAGAGACTTATCCTGTCCTCAGCAGGATATTATTTGCATTAGCCAACACAGTACTTTAAATTGTTTTACAAAGCTCAGACAACCTTATGTTCTGCCCTTACAAAAAACGGACCATCTAACAACTTTTTTTCTCTTAAAATATTTCTGTATAGCATTTTGTTTCTTTATTAGTAACAGGTCAAATGTTTGTTCAGGGGTTGGAAACGAATAGTTACAGTAGACCTGCCAACTGTCTCTCTCAACTATTGATGTACTTCTGGAACACTTCTGGTATTCAGAGTAAACAGGGGTAATATTTAATTTTTTTGTTACTGGTTTCAGGGCTAAATAAAAATAAACTAGCCATATATCTATGTAAAGTTTGAAGCTTTTGAAGGTTATTGGCAAATACACAGAGGCTTTAATACTGCCCCTGTGTGATGACAACTCCTTCTAGGTACAGAAGCAATGTCATCAGTTATACATGTGATATCTGGTAACATGATGTTCAGCCCAAGTATGGGAAGCTCAGACAAAAGTGATTCAGGTAGGGGAAGGATCTTTCTGTATGGAAGAAGAGGAAAAAAATCTTTTGTTTCATTTTTGGCCTGAGTGAAAATCCACTGGGATTAATGCATTTAGTCCCTGCAGTACAGAAAGAGGGCAGAATTGTAATTTTTAAATGTTTTATCTGATTTACTAATACTGAAGCTTTAAAACCTGTGAATATTGGTGAAACAATGAAGTAGGTTTTTTCTTGAGGTACCATTTGTCATTTGCTTTTTTAATATTTCACTGATTATGTGAATCCTCCTTCGTAAGCCCTTGAAACAGATGGCTTGATTTAAAAAAAAACTATGAAAACAAACTTGCCTATAGCCATATTGAAGAGCTCTTCTGTATTGCTTTCCAGTTAAACCATCATCAGAAGAGAATAGTTGCTTTCAGTACACTGTGTAGAGATGACTTTTTCAACGTTTATAGCTACATTGTTTGGATTTTAGTTAAGCATTTTCAGTACTGATTTATCATTTTGTAGTGGATATTGCCATTATTTTCCATAATTGTCTTGGACATAAAATCTCATTTTCTACACTAAGCACCTCACTCGACTAAAGTGAGCCGTAAACAACTGGAGGTTCCACAAAAATACACAGCTTAGTTAGCCCTCAAGAGATTGCTGGGTTGTGTGATAAGTGAAAAAGTGTATTGAAAGCTAGAAGACTGAGGTTTGGAAAAGACACCAAGGAAGTGAAAAAATATTTTTTTCCTTGTTTTTTTCTTGTTTACTTCAAAGTTCTGTTGTACAAGCTAAATAAAACTTTGAAGTCTTTCAGTGAATAGCCCGTGGGCCTGAATAATTCAATTCAGAATGTTTTTGTGAATGTTGAGGCAGAAGAAAAATCTTAAAATATGTGATAGTGTGTTAAACATTTCAGGTCACTTATTGCTCTTGTGTTTGAGTTTACGCTGCACAGTACATGATGCCATAGTAAGCATATGAATTATATATGTTTCTTATTGTTTATCTAGATCCCATTATGTGATGATATGCTCTAGTTCAGTGTTAAGTCTCTAAAAATGTTTAAGTGCAATAGTCATTTGATATGCTACAAGACTATAATTTCATCATACCTGGATAAAATGTTTTTTTTTCAGTTTGAATCCTGTATAAGCTCAAATTCTTTCACCTACAGGGATGACCCACAAAAAGATAATTTGAAGTGAACTTATATTGGGATATTGCATACACATTTTGTCTTTACTAGCAGAGGTTTGGGGCAATAGAATGAACATAAAGCAACTTTAGAGTCATCTTTGAGGCAATGGGATGCATCACTCACAAGTGGCAAGGTGCAGTTTACAGTTCTTACTGGTGGATGCATCACAAGACTGACTAAGCTCATAGCTATAAAAAGTGATATCTTTTCCTATTAGGATGTTTACAAACCAAGAGATAAGCTTTGTTCCTTTAATATAATTTTGATTTTTGTGGTTAAATTGATTTTCCATAGATGCAAACACTCTCCTATATCCAGCAGCCATCTCCCATCCACTTCCCCTCAGGACACAAGATTGTTTTGATGCTAATCAGAAGAAACAGATGGCTTTTGGCGGTGCTGCAAAAAGTACTCTACAAATGAAGTAACAATTCAGCCTAAGCCTCAGCATTCATAATCTCTTTAATTTTCTTTTAACCCCCAGGATGGAATAAAGTAGTTGTAGCATTGTACTTCAATTTGGATATATACAATTGCAGGCAAAGTGGTAAAATCCCAACTTTGCATAGTTTCCCCTGTTTTTTGCAGGAATTTCTTCTATTATTTGATTTTTAAGTAATCTCTAGAAAAACAATAACCTTTAGAGACAAAAATTGTAATGAAAATGGGGGAGATTATTACTGTGTTACTAATCTAATCTCAGCTACATTGCAACTGAAAAGTGTGTTCTGCAGATTACTTTATTATCATATAGTTTATTTTGACTAACTGATAAATAAAGACTAACTGATAAAGCAAGAAGTGCTTTTTATTTCCTACAAAATGCCTCAGACATTTTCAGTCAAAAAAAGGGTACCTAATTTTACGTATTGTATTCTGTGCATAAATGTGGCTGGAATGAAATTTATTTGTTAGGAAAAGCAAGGAATCATTCAAAAGATGATTTATTAGGTGCATATATAAAATAAGTACTAGATTTTTATTTTACAAGTAAATTTTCAAAAATATATATACAGATGGAATGACTGGAAAATAAAATTTATATATATAGTACAGAATTTTAAAGATTTCCTTACAATATGTTTTGCCACATCAGTGTCTTAGGTGTTCTTTGGGGGTTTGTATTAGTGCTTCGTATTTCAAGGTTTTAATTTTTTTCCCCTTCATGTCCTCATTTACTTCACACTGGAAGGTAATAAATGAGGTCACTGATAGAGTTCTGGAAAGAGGAACATTTATTCAAGTGATTCTAATAGATAGGTTAGGTCTTATGAGTTAATATTGAATGTGCTGAGTTAGATACCTTTTGCACTGGAAGTTACTGAAGTTGTTTTATTCAACTTAATAATGCTGTTGGAACATGGTTTTAAGCTGTCTCTTTTCCTTTCTAAATATGCCTAAAAAACTATTATGATTTTTAGACCTTCATAAATATTAATGCCTACAATCTTACATACATGTACAGTTTAAGTACATTACTTCCCATCAGAACTATGGAAATCAACTCTAAACCAAAGCAAATTACATCTTAAGATCTTTTTTTGTAGCCTGGACCAGGAAATTCAGCAGCTGAAGCAAAAAATATACGAGGGTGATGGTGCTCAGAAAGGAAACCATGGAACACTGGAAGAGAGACTCTCCCATAGCACTTCCCCTACCAGCTCAACAAAACCACAGCCACCCTCTGCTCCTCTGGTTGATGACAGGTAGGTAACCTGCTTCCTGCAATGTTTTGGTAGGAATACAAGCAAAAGCTTTTGAAAAGAAATATTTTGAAAGACCGTTCTGCCAGGGTTGGATTTTATTTAAGTACTGTAATTGCACTGATGGTAGGTCACCTAGTTCCGAACAGCACCGTACAAACTCGTGAAATTTAGCATGGAGTGCAAGGCCCCCATGTTTCCAGACTTCGGGTGGAATTTCATCAATGCCAGCTTCCTTGCCGATTTTCACCTGCTGTATGGCCTTAAGGGTTTCTCCTAAAGTGGGGGCAGTATCCAATTCATACTTCACCGGTTGTTGTGTGATGGACTGAATAGCTGAGTCTTGGACTACGTGGCTAGTACTGAAAAGAGTCTGAAAGTGTTGCTTTATGCTGATGACGCCGCCCTTGTCACCCACACAGAAGCAGCTCTGCAGCATTTAACATCCTGCTTTGCAGATGCTGCTGAGCTCTTTGGGCTGGAAGTCAGCTTAAAGACGACAGAAATTCTCTATCAACCAGCACCTCAGGAAGTCTTCCATCATCCCCGTATCACCATTGGCGAATCAGAGCTCAAATCAGTCCAGCAGTTTAATTACCTAGGTAGCCTCATCTCCTCGGATGGTAAGATTGATGGAGAGATAGACAACAGGTTAGCAAAGGCATACAGTGCCTTCGGAAAGCTTCATAAAAGAGTTTGGCAAAATAAACACTTGAAGAAAAGTACAAAGTTCAGTGTTTACAGAGCCATAGTGCTGTCAACTCTCTTATATGGATCTGAATCATGGGTCATCTACCGCCACCACCTGCAACTCCTGGAACGCTTCCATCAACGCTGCCTCTGAACAGTCCTAAACATCCGCTGATCAGACTAACATGTCTGTTCTAGAACAAGCAGCAGTCACAAGTATTGAGGCCATGTTCCTGAGAACACAGCTGCGCTGGGCAGGACACGTCTCAAGGATGAAGGACCACCGCCTCCCTAAGATCTTGCTTTGTGGTGAACTTGCCACCGGCTGCTGCAAGAGAGGAGCCTCGAAGAGAAGATACAAGGACTCCCTGAAACAACATCTCAGCCTTGGCCATATTGATCAACGTAACTGGTCTACTCTGGCCTCCAATCGGGAGGTCTGGAGACACGCTATCTGTAACGCTGCTGCTGCCTTTGAGAAAGCACGCAGGATCACTCTTGAGGAGAAAAGACAACGCAGAAAGAATCGTGCCTTGCTGAATATACCACCTAAGGAGTCTTTCTGCTGTGCCTTTTGCAACCAGACGTACCTATCTCGTATTGACCTTTTTAACCACCAGCGCACTTGTAACAAACATGGGTAAAGCCCTTCCCAAATCTTCGTTCGTGAAGCCCAGCCATGATGTAATTGTACTGAAGAACTAGTCTGGAAATAGAATTTGTGTGCTGTATTCTACTATAAATGACCAACAGCCTAATCTTTTGTTCCTGTACAGTTTGTTTTAGAATAGAGGGTTGGGAAACTGTAGGCTAAAATGTATTTAAATAGTTTTTGTGTTTACAGTTACTTGTCTATATGGTTTTGCTTCATATACACTTAAGGCAACAAAGTAAATTAAATTATCCTAAACCTTTTTTAATAGGGCAGCTGCCTGGTATCATTAAAATCCGTTTCATCTGTTCTTGTTACATTTACACGTGCAGTTGTTGATATCAGCTCTTGGAACGTTCCTTCTGTTTGAAAACCAAACCTTTGTTAGCCCAAGTTGCTGATATCACAGCAGTGATAAATGCAAACCGTGAAGTTACTGAAGATGCAACCCCAGCCTTCTTGTTCTCCTTCATCAGTCTTAGTCTCACTGCCACTTATATGTAGAACTGTACACGTAGCAGTGGCTTAACCTGGGGTCCATTAATTTGTCTAATTGTGATAATAAATTGCTAACCTTTGCCTGTTGGAGAAACACTCACTCAGAAGTCTGTGTTCCTTACAGAGGGATAAAACTGGTCTAACATTAAGCCTGCTAATTAAGAGTTGTGCAGTACTTAGAAGCATTTCAAAGAGCTCTTTAGTCTGTCTTACCTTTTGTGTAGAATACACTCTTTTTACACATACACATTTTCTTCTGTATCTTGAAGGATAAATGCCTTTATTGAACAAGAAGTGCAGAGAAGGCTCCAGAATATTCATCATAAAGCTGAGGATAACGATGTTAGTGTGGCCTGGTCTACAGAAAGTTTAAAGGTGAGTAGAGATGGGTAGGAAATCCTGACCTTTAATGTACTATGTGAAACCAGTGATTTAGTTTTGTTTTTCAATAATTTTTATGTTTTCCTATGTTTACTTAGTTTTAATTTACCAAAAAAAGTAAACAGTAAATCAGGGATATCAGTTTTTAGATTTTGATCATCTTTTTATTTCCAGCGGCTGGTTTATGTTGATTGGTTGATTGACTTCTAAGCCAGTGGTTTTCATAAATATTGATAAGAAAATAGTTATTTTTGTCTATTAGAAGGACTGTCTCTTCCTCTGAATACTTTTAAATGAACTTCTACAAGAAAGGCACTCTTTTTAATAATCACCTGTACCTTTTTTGTGCTTAGGATAATGAGAGGCTTAATAACGGCACTGTTCAACGGAAGCTGAAGTATGAGGTAGGTCATAATTTGTCAGAATGAAATGGTTGTCTTAAATTATGGCATGCCCTGTAATTAAAATTCTTAATGTTTAGCTGCATAATTAGAATTTTGAATTCACAGCAAGATTAATGGCTAACAGACACGGCAGTGCATTTTTCCAGCTGGAATTAAAGTGATTTTTTTTTTCAGATTTGATCTAGCTTTTTCCTTATTTGAAGGTGTGGTGTTATTGTGGATCTCTCTGCCTTGTTTTACCATTATTCTTAATTTGGAACAGTATCCCTTTCCTTATTTTTAGAGGAGAAAAACATTTATTGAGGAGACATTGTCTGAATTCAGCATATACTTGACATTTCTGACTCACTGTGAACTACTGTAATGGTGTCTATAATATTAGCACAAACAACCAGGCAAGTTTGCCTGAATCCTGTCATGGCGGACTCGTACACTGTATTTATGTATTTTTAAAGTGAGGCTTAGACACCTCCTACCATATTTGCTTGTCTAACTGTTCCTTGAAACACTGTTATTTACTTGTTTTGGTGAGTAAATCCTAAATACCTTTATGGATTAAACCTTAACAGTGGGAGGGCTGCAGCACTTCAAATTTGGACTTTTTTGGACTTTTACACTATCATTTTTAAACTGTGTTGGACTTTTTGCACTCTCTTGACTAGTATAGGGTTACTTTTTTCTCTACGTGTGGGAAAATACTAAAAGGGCTTATAAGTTTCTGCATCACCCTTTGACTTTCCTGTGGTTTTTGAGGGAAGCAAATATAAACCAAGTGAAATGGATACTGTACAAAGAAAAAGCAATCGTGGGCTGGGAAGATCAACCATTCCTGAATCAGATCTCAATAACTTCTGTTGGATTTTGTCTTTCTCATTTTGAGAGATTGTACCAATTTTGAATGATTGTTCAAACCTAATCAAAATCAGTCCTCAATTTAAGAAGATTTTACAAGGATGTTTCTGTTTTCTTCTTTTGAAATTTTTAGCAGAAAAGTCAACAGTTGCAGCCACACTATGGCTTTCCATTTCTGTCTAAAGATGGCAATTGTGCTTCTGAGTTGCATGGAGAAAACACAGGAGTAAGAGACCATAAGAAACAGAAGGGATATACAGAGATGCTGGATTTATTTTCCAGTTCTGGAAGAATCTCCTCCTCTTTTACATCAGAGAAGGCATTTCAGAATGAAGGGAGTAATTTGGAACAGGAGAGCTTTGCTTGTCATTGTGACATTAAAAGTAGTTTAATTCACTCTAAAAATACTAATACTTTAAAGAGTAAAAATGTTTCTTATCAGAATGTTTTATCTACTTCTTTACAAAGTCCTGACTTTAATAATGTGGCTTATTCACTCCGCAAGGTTGAAAATTTCAGTCATTTTGATGATAAAATAATTACTTCTCCAGATTGTGACAGCTCAAGAACGGAATCTGATTGTTCCCACTCGAAACAGCTGTCTCCTGTAGGATCCTTAATGGGTGCTAATGAGCAGACTGGCTTTAACAGTGTATCATGCCTTCTCTTTCCTCAGTCTAATATGCATTCTGAAACAAAAACTTATAAAGAAAACAGCCCATTAAATGCAGTGTACTCGACAATTGAAGACCAGTCTAGTAGTTCTCAGCTTCCAACACAAAAAGCCTTTGATTTGACCTCTTTTAAGTCAATAGCTTCTCATTTTGATGCGAGACTAGAACACACTACCAGTTTGGGGTCTCTTGTCAGTAAGCTTTCCTGCCTTTGCAAAAATACCAGTAGTCAGCTGCTCCACAGTGGAGTGGTTTCCAAACAAATCAAGGAGTTGGGAAGTTTGTGTGACAGAAATGAGAGGTGTGCACAAGCAGTATCATTAATAAAAAATCTGCCATTTATAAGGAACTTGCAAGTAAATGTGTTCTTCAAGTCAGATGTGAATCAAGACATGTCCCACACTACTGATGACACCAAAGCTCATACTGAAAATGTCATTCAGACTGTGTCTCCTGTGCAAGAGGCTGTCACGGTGTGTGTGAGCACAGAGATCTCGGATGACTGTACGAGAAAACCCCCTGAAGGATTTACATGCTGTAGTAAAAATGAAGAGCTGGAAAACACTTTTGTGTTAAGACAGAACTTTGTGCATTTTCCTGATGTCTTTTTGAAGCTTCAAGTCTGTTCCCTGGAAAAAGTACTGGAATTTTTGACCTGTGCTTTACCTCAGATTTCTGTTAGGATGGAGGAGTTGAAAGGTATCTACTGGCTTGCTGTTGGCAATTGCAAAAAACCTGACCCAGATCCTGCTTGCTTGCTTTTGTTCAGCTCCATTCTGTATGTTGTTGTTTCATCAGATGAACAAGACACCTGCCAGAGTTCCTTGGCACTGCTTTGTGAGGTCCCTATTGACTCTATAAAAGAGATTCAAGTTGGCTTTGCTGGACAGAGTATTAGTCTTCTGTGTTCTGCTGAAGATGGTTTACTCACAATATTTACCTATAACAAGCACGTCACTCAAAGAATTTGCCACGACATAATGAGCATTTTGATTTCTGCAGTGGATGATGATGCTTATTTAAATCACCAGCTCTTGAAAGATGATTTGGTTCAGATTTCACTTAACTGGACTTCAGATGTAAATGACTTGGTTTTTTCAAACGGAGTGCGATTGTCCTGTAAATTTCAAACTGAGTTAGCGGATCTGGTTTACTTACTCCATGAAAATATGGGAAGTATTAAACCTCCATTAGGTGACATTCGTGTACTGCTATATACCTCAGTGAAAGTAGACTGTGCTGAGCAGACTGTGTATAGAACTCTCGTTCTTACGACTACTCATATAGGTCTCTTAAAGGAAAATCATGCCCCTAACGTTCGGGATGCTTCCTGCCAGCGATCACAGTTTGACACCCTTCAGCTGTACAGTTTGAATGATATCCGATGTGCAATTTTGCCAGACAAAGAGAATTGCACAAAAATTGAGCTTGTGTTTTCTAGAAGGAGCAAGGTTGGATCTGATTCAGGAACTGCTTTTTCTAAATACTGTGAAAAAGAAATAAATACTCAACTGACAGTCATCCCATCAATTCTTCAAAGCAGTTTGCATATCCCTTCGGAAATCTGGAAATTAACATTCAGTTCAAGTGAAGAAGCCATTTGGCTAATTATGCATCTGACTAGGTGTTGAAATCCAAATACATTTAGATACATTCAAAATAAGAGGGTAATGAATATTGATAAAATCCTTTTTTGTTTCCTTTTTTTTAATCAATAGACAAAAGGGACCTTTGAGCCTCCAAAGGAATGCCATAGACTGTGTACACACATCCTAGCAATAATAATTATTACTTGAGTGCTTGCTTTTTGTGGATCTCTGCTATCCTGTACATACATTTCCTTCGGAAAGTGAGGAAATTAAATGTTTCTATGTTATGTGGTAGGTGGATGAAAACTATAATTACAGCTCTGCCTTCTGATTTCCATTTTGGCTGTGTTTTCTGGCTTCTTCCATCTACTATCTGTCTTCATTAATGTCTTCTCCATTCCTCCTCGATTGCCTTTTCCTTAATTTTTCTGAGTATCTGTTTTTCATTCTCCTCATTTATTTCATGCCCTTGATCTCAATCAATATTTCAAAACATCTGCAAATTTTTTTATCTTACATTTCACTGTGTGCTCCTAATACTACAGATATTTACAGATTTTATACATGCAATTTTGAGAAGAATAGATTTGACAATTCTCTCCTGCTTCAGAGTTTTGCATTTAAGGTTGATTGCACTTGCACATCAAAGTTTGTCACAAGTGCAAAAAGAGCTGTGCTTTAAATAGCATTTCAACCTTTGGTCGTGCTACTGTACCTGTGGCAAAAAATGTTTTGGGGTCTGTGTATGTGTTTCTCATGCTGTAAATGGATAGCTGACAGCTGGGGATACAGCCTGACAGTTGGAGTGAGTTTAACTGTAGAGTTCTGTCCGTGCTTAGCCTTACTTTCACCTTTTTCTGCTTGCTTACTAGTGGGGTTGTTGATGCTGTGAGATTGCATCTCTTACAGTCTCTTTAATACTACATGCCAAGAAAGAAGGAAACTATTGAACATTAGTAAAGGACTTCCATTAGTGAAGGCTTAGTACAAGGTTATTTTTTACCTGTTATCCTGTTAGATGTTCAAATGATAAATAAGCTGTGTTGTCTCCCATCTTTTGTTTCTTCCCATGTAAAGGGAGCTGAACACCTTTTGAATCCTGTTGCTTGAGTGTGCCATCTGCCTCGTTTGAGGAAGATGGTTCTTGGCAGAAAAAACAGTGGTATCTAATCTGAAATTCTAAATTCTGTAAACATATTGCCAGCAGAGGTGCAATCTTCCACTAGACAGAGTTAGACTTTGGTCTCTCTGCGAGTATAAGAACATTTCCCATTTGTTTTTACCATATGTTAAGACATGATAATGTAACTCACATGGGATTTAAAAAGAAATAGCTTGCACTGGATGAGGAAGTTATGTCTGGAAGGATGAATGCTGGTTTGGATAGAGAATTATGGGGTTTTTTTACATTACAAAACTTGCTACTTCCTTAAGGAAGTCCAGAGATGAGCAAAATATGTCACATTATTTTGAGGTACAGTGAGGGGGAGTTAGCAAAGAAAGTGCACACAAATATCTCACAGAATGTGGAGTAGATGGAGCATTAACCTCGTATCAGTCCTGCTCAGGAGTGGCTCCCTCAGTGACATCACGGAGGCATTTCTTCTGGCCCTTGCCCAAAGTCAACACTGAGTGGCACTATCTGGGAGGACTCTCTTGATCAAGGCTGTTAAAGGAAAGCAATTTCTGCAACCGATTTCTTTTCAGATTATACCCCAAAGTTAAGTGTTTGTGCATATTGTGTTTCCCAATAATGTGTTTTTCCTCTGTCGTGCTTGTTTTCAAATCTTACTCAGTGAATATTCTGCACTTTTATGAAAAAGAACAACTTCACAGCAATATCTTTTATTCTGATGTAAAGTAAACATAACATAATGATCATTGTTTATGAATATCAAAAGCATTATTTAATGCATTAGGGTGTGTTTTCCACAACACTTTGTGTTTGAAATTGTTTTCCTCTCTATTATTACCGTTTGTAATAGTTCTCTGGAAATGACTGCCAATAAATTATGTGTTGACAGAGGTGGCTTTAAGAGTGACTTTATGGTTTTATTGTTGTTTTAAAACAGATTATATTGTTGTCAGGGCAATGAACTCCTCTTTTTCCCCAGGAAAGAATTGCTTACATTCCTATGCTTCAGAAATGAGTTTTAGCTGAAAAGCCAGTAATGTTGGGAGTGGTGAAAGAAGGGCAAAGTGGACAGGAGAGAATATTTGTTGTGAAAACAAAGGTCACTGAATTTTTTTCCATTTAAGCAAACTTTTTTTATATTTTCTTAAAAAAATAAGAAAAGGAAAAGGGAAGTTTATGGGAAATACCCCCTAGATAAAGCCAGTGGAACGAAAATTCACTTTCTTTATGTTTTCTTTTTCACTATTTTTAATACTAATGTTAAGGGAAATGACGTTGTCATTTATAATTGACTAGTAATGAAACAAGTCTCCCCTTCTGGAGAGCTGTGAGGATGCCAAAAGAGTCCCTGGAACAGGCAGAAGCATTTATGAAGGAGTTTCAAACTTTTCTCTAACTCCTGCACAGTATCACGCTTACTGGAAGTCACCAGGAGTTGCAACAAAGGACATGAATGTTGAGAATACAATTACAGGTCAAGGGATGGAGTGCTAAATACAAATACATCAAATACTGTCCCGTATACAAATTTATAAAGTTATAACCATAACTTGAAAGTGATAGTTTTCCAGTCTTTTCTTGTTAAATTGTATTTGTCATGATGATGCTGGTTTTTTTAAGTGCGAGTTCATTAAGGTTTTCAGACCAAATACATTCATTGGAGCAAATGGAGGACTTCCTAAAAGGCAGTTTCTGTACTTTTTCACTCTAAATGCTTATGCTACTTTTGGACACAATCACTGCAAAGCATTAATCTTTTCAGTTTAAAAGGGGTTTGTTTTTGACATAACTTCAGAGTTACAGATTCCATCTGGCTATTGGTCAGAGTAATGGACCCTCATTGCAAATACCCTTTTAGATTGTTTTTTCCAGGCTGTGCAAATTCATTGTAGCTGAGTTTCCTGATAATTAGATGTGATTTAAAGAAAATAGTAGGAAACTGTTCTGACAGAGGATTGCTTATTTAATTATAAAATGAGTTTGGATTTTTAACATCCAAGAGCTTTCTGAATTGCTTAGACCCCTTGCAGCTTTGCATGATATTGTAAACATGTTTATTATGTAAAGACATACAAAAATTATGGTTGACTGTGAAGGCTTGATTAATATACTTATTTTTTTAAAAGAGGGTTAATACAAAGTCTTCTGCTTTTCCTTGATTTTGATATCTAAGCTGAAAATGCCTTTTCAAAGAAAGGAATATTTTTGAATACAATTTTTATGCATAAAAAAATATTGGGGCTTGCTTAGAAAAAGGAGATCCACTTTGTTTTCAAATGGTTACTTCATCTGAGAAATAATTTCTGCCTCATCCATGCTCTCTTTTCCTGCTCTTCTGGCCAAGAACACATTCTTGTTTTTAGTGAAGTTCTTTTCTCTTTTTCCTTATGTAGTGATTTTGGTTTTCCTTTGTTCTCCCTATTTGGTATGCACATGAAAGCGGATGGTCTGTCGTTCACTGGGAGCAAATCCAGACGACCTAAAGGACCCAATTAAAATTAGTATTCCACGGTATGTCCTGTGTGGGCAGGGAAAGGATGAGCACTATGAGTTTGAAATAAAGGTAAGTGCTTTTCAGTCACTTTTCTTTAATGTTTTTGTTCCACTGAGTGCAGTTTTTGGTTCTCTTTCTGTTATGAAAGTGTCCTCAATACTGCTAAATAAGAGAGGTTGTGAGAAGACATGCACAGGACACTATAAAGACAGGTATTTTCCGAGTGGATTGATTGTACAGAGGAGACTGGTGGCCATACTCTTGGGCTGAGCAGTTCCTAAGCCAATGTCAATTCAGTTCAAAGTGTTGCAGAGATGAGGATTAAATTCCTATTTTTTATAGGAAAACCCTTTATTGAGATGCAAATGTCAGGTATGGAAAAAGTTCAGGCTTGAAATATTTACCTGAAATAATGAAAGCATAATTAAAGTATTATGCACATATGCACAACAAAGGCTTAATTCCTTTCAGGCTCTCTTTGTTCTTCTGATACTTCCCACCCTGCATTTCCCAAGTGTCACTTCTCCAAACTGTTATCTGCTTCCCCTCCATTCCAGTGGCTTTCTCAGTTGATCTTCTGTGGAGAAATACTGGGGGGGCAGGGGGGAAAGCATATTCATTTTGTTTCCTCTGGTACTCAGCCAGTGTTTTTCCAAAGCAAGATGTAAAGTCTAATTGGAAACGTGCTCTCAGTGCATGTG
This sequence comes from Lepidothrix coronata, assembly GCF_001604755.1. Lineage (NCBI taxonomy): Eukaryota > Metazoa > Chordata > Aves > Passeriformes > Pipridae > Lepidothrix > Lepidothrix coronata. The sequence goes on from NW_016690251.1 coordinate 4,588,566, forward strand.
GACATGTAGCAAAAGTGATGTACGTGGCATCAGAGTTGGCAGCCTCCTTCCTGAATGTGCTGCCAGATGCTTCATTAGCTGCTGCGAGGTGGAGGAGTGACCTCCCTCGCAGTGTGAAGGGCCATTTCTGAACTGTGCTCACATTCTCTTTTACAAAGGTTTTTGTTAAGATGGGCTACCTTAGCTCTGTTTGTTCTAATTAAACTTTCATTTTGAAACATACCGCTCAATTTTTGGGTGGAATACCTCCTTTTGCCTGTTGAACTTTGATTTTCCTGAGGCCAGCAAAAACCCAGAGCCAGAGAGATGCTGAGAGATGAGGAAGTGCACGTGAAACTTCCCTTAGGACTGTTCTCACCAACTGTTTTCTGCACATGGGATTTACTAGACTAGGTGATGGTTAGTCAAGATAACAGATAAAGTAAAAAAGTAGCTTCTCTTCTTAATAAGTTGGTGGATTTCTTTTCCAAGTATTCTCCCTTCATCCCTAAAACCCATGTAGGCATCTGCAATGAAGGAACAGTTGAAAATGTATCTGCAGTTTGGGAGTTTGGCAGTTTTGGGGATGTTTCTTACAGTCACTCCCTTACATGAATTGATCCACTGTTAAAGCTTTCTCCTTTCCCTCCAGGTCTCTATGTCACAGTAGACTGCTTTTGCTATGGTCAGGATTTAGCTCCACACTACAATCCACAGACCTTCCACAAACTCTTTTATTTTAAACCTTTTACCTACAGAGCTCCCAGCTCTAGTTTGATCTGTATTAATCTTCAGATGCTCCTACAGTTATTCTGCAGAAAATCAGAATACATGGAATAGTGATTTTTTTTTTCCCCCTTAAAAATTAGGAAAATAGGAAACCGTGACAGAGAGGAGGGAACATGTACCTGTTTATTTCGTTTCTTCCTAATGGATCAGAATACCATGTCAGCTGTTGAAATAATTTCAAATTTCAGCCTTACTTTACTTAGTTCAAGTTTATTTTCAAGTGATCTCATATGAAATAAATGTCAGTGTTGTGGAAGGGCTGGGTTGTTGCTAGTCTCATTTCCTTTGCTAGCTCCCAAGCTTTCTTCAGCAAGGGTCCTCTTGCTCTTGGAAAAATGGGTAGCTGACCTATTTGTATGTAATAGCACTTTGGAATCTGACGAAGGGACAAGGGATGATTGAATTGAATTTTAAGTCCCTAAACCTGTGAATCCTGGGTATCTCAGAGGTATTTTCCTCAGAAGATGTTTCTAGTCATTGTATTTGTAGTTAAATCCTGCATGTTGCTGTAAAAAGGAGCAAATGTAATGAATTTCTGTATATAACAGATATATACATTTCTTCTTGTGATATGCAGTAGTAAAGATTATTTTGCTTATGTACCAAAAGAGAGAGAATGAGTTCCACTTTTCCTGGCAGCATCACGGTCAGTTCATAAGTCTTTCAACCCTAACATACCATCCAACAATATTTCCTTTTAGTGCAGGTTTAGCATCTTGTTTATCTGGACATGTATGGGAGCAGGCCAGCAAGATGGTCTGTTCACTCAGGTTCTCTCACTGGATACAGATCCTACTTTAAGATGTTGAGTGAGTCCCACAAGAACCTACTGGAGAGAATTCAAAACAGAAACAAACCCATACTTTATTAGAGCTCAGATAGCACCTTCTTTTGCAGCAGGATATGTCACAGAGCTGTTTGTGCTGCTCTGCTATTAAGTATTCTGTATGAATTGATGCATTTCCAAAAAAACTTCCATTTGAGCGACAGTTTTATATGTTGTCTTTAAATTCATGATGAAACAGTAATAATTTAATCAGGTCTAAACATATTTATGTTAGAGCTAAATTAGAATGCCAGAGAACTATTCTTGTATTCTCTCCTTCCTTTCATGTTGTTGTGATATGCAGAATATTCAGACAAGGCTGTGCTACAAACAGTGTGTGGGAAGAGCTTTTGCATCAATAAAACTGTTGGCATCTGTTACAGACAGTGCCTGTGTTTGCAGTACCTATGGATGGCAGAAGGAGCAGTGAGGCAGCAGAGTAGGTGGAACTCCAGGTCACATAAAGGCACAAAGGGTCTCCTGAGAGCAAATGATGGAAACAAAGCTGGGTATCAAGCACAGCCCTGCAGGGATCCTCTAACAAAAGGGAAAGTTGTAGATGAGCCTTCTCATTCTTATTCAGCTTTCCCTCATTGTTCCAAGTGCTCTCCTTTTATTTATCCTGTTTGATATCCTTTCAAAACTGGTTCTTTTGCTGGTGTTTCAAAGCCTTTCAGTCATGTCTGACAAGTTCTCCGTGGGAGAAGATTCCAGGCAGATGCACCCCAAAGCAGTACTTTCTTCTAGCCAAATGCTGTGGTGGGGCTGCTCAAAAAGTCCACATTTCTAATGTTTCTTTCTGAGTGTAGTAAACTATTGCAGAGTGGGAGGAAAGTGGCAGCATGTTCACTGATATATAGTTCTTAAAGAAAATGATGCATGGCCCAGAACTACCTTAATTAGTAAGAAGAAAAAGTCCAATATTCCCTCAACTCTATCAGATTAATGCCCTCAATAAAAAATAAATTAAAAAAAAATTATACGAAATTTTTAGGAAGCTTTCAGCTTTTCAGGTGATGTTTTCATTGGCAGTGTAAGGAACAAGATCCCTTTCATCAAGGTCCCTTTCAAGAAATAGAAATAGGAGTTTTCACAATGACTGTAGACAGTTTAACCAGCCCAGATAAGCAAAGTGGGCATTTTCTGTTCTAATTGCTTTCAGGATCAGGTGGAATATTTATTTTTCTCCCTTGCCATGGTTTTACTTCTATTCCTACTGTGTATAAAGAGAGCAAGTTCTGTGGTGTGCTTTGCAGTGGAATGAAATGAAAATGTCTGTTATGTTATTTTCTGTCAGTTATCATGAGAAGAAATGATAAGGAGACAGGACTGTAATGTCTCCTTTCAGATTTATAGGTTTTACATAGGAAATGTTGTGTTTGAATGAGAAAAACAAACCCCACAATTCTGAGGGAAGTCTTAAGATCACGGCAGTGCCTCCATAAGAATATTTCAAAAATCTATCTTACAGAATTATTCAACCATATGGGCATTGTTATTAAGAAAATATTTTTAACTGTATTAGCAAATTATGAAAAAAGACCTTTTCAAAATTGCTTTACTTGATATCGTTCAAAAGATCTGCACATGTCCCTGTCTCATACCTACAGAGTGTATAGTCTGTCATACAGCTTTTTTAAATGGGGGAAAAGAATCCCAGCCCAAACTGGTTGGATCAGCTGTAGGAGTAAAAAGCTCTGTTCTCGAAATGCTACTTGTATGCCAGATGTGCTGTAATCTCCTTATACAAGTAGAGTTTGATTCTGTCTGTCCTAATAAGGTTATTGCTGTGCTTTGGGGACCAGTTAGGATTTTGTTTAGCTTTGAAATTCATTTTTCAATAATATCAGCTGTAACAACAATAAAATTATGCAATTACCTGCTAGCCTGATTACAGGAGTTAGGAAAGTAAACAAAGGAAAGTAAAAAAGAGGAAGACAGGGACCAAGTCAGGACCAAGCCACCAGAGAAGACTCAAGAGAAAATCCTTCACTTCTTAGGCAACACAGATACACGGCTTTGCTGTTTTCCTTCCTATCCATCTGTAACAAGTTGTTTATTTAACTTCATAGAAGAAAACTAATAAATAATTGGCTGCAGGCAATTTGATTTGGGTAAGTTTGGTAGCACCCCATCACCTAGACAGCTGTCAGATGCACAGCCAACATGACATGCCTGCTCTTCCTCAGGCTGTGTGGCTGGAAGAGTCCTGGATACTTTGTGCTAGATTGCTCCTCTGTCTGTGGAAACCCTAGGGAAAAAAGAGGTCACTTTTGAATAAGGATCGTATACAAATGAAATTATCACAGCAAAATTTCATGACAGTAAAATATTAAAAGACAGAATTAAAGCAAAATGAATGCTGTAATGAGTAACATCTTTATTTTATAATTATCCATTACACTCAAGCATTGTTTACTTGAACATTGAATTGACACAGCCCTTTACTTTAAAGTAATTATTCAGCAAAATGGTTAATTGGTTAACTGAGATCAGTGTAACATGTGTATTCCTGAATGGTTGTTTTAGTTAAACCTAAGTATGCATGTTAAATCCATTCACCTGAGTTGTAAAGTCTGAGACACTGTTAATATATTGAGGGAATATAATCCATCATGCAGGTGTCCTAGAATCATAGAATTGTTAACTTTGGAAAAAGCTTTAAGATCATCAAGTCCAACATCTACCCACCATCACCACCATCTTATTCACCATTAAACCATGTCCTGAAGTCCATATCCACAATGTTCATATCCACACATTTTTTGAATACTCCTGGGGCTGGTGACTCCTAGTAGCAGTTGAGCTTATTGGTTGCATGAAAGATGATTTTTTTCTCAGAAACAGTGAGTTTTTATTGTGGAGACATGCTAGAAGAACTTATGTTACAATGGTTGTGAAATGTTTTGAGAAGGCCAGTTTTGTTTTCTTGCAGCTTTTAACTGAAAGTTGAGAAAAAAAAAAAAAAAAAAAAAAAAAACCACCCCAAACCTAGTTCCTCTTGTCATAAGACAATATGTGGTTACCTAAACACTTTCCCCAGTTTCCCTGTTCTGTAATCAGCAGCAAAGGCAGCAGAGTTTGTTGCAAACATGGGGTAGCAGTTGTCAGCATTGGTGCTTGAACACTGGTTTCCTCTGCTTTGTTGCTCTTTCTTTTTCTCCTATTCAGTTATCCAGCTCCATTGCAGCTTTCTTCACCTCCATAATTTTTTGATATCTCTAGTAGTGATGGAACTACTTATTCATTTTTGGAGTCACTTTAAGATTAAAAAACCTGTGTCTTTGTGAAATGTGTTTTATGAAAATGGTTTTTTTTACCTTCATGCATGAAATCATAGCTAGACAGAGGAAATACTACATATTAGGCCTGTTAGATTAAAAAAGCAACACTGTTTTCAGTTTTAAGCAGTACCACTGGGCTTTCTCCAGCTCTGCTAGTCTTTGTAGAACAATGCTCAGTCTCCCTGCAGCTTGTCTTCTTGGTAGCCTTGGGTCACCAGATCTGCAGAAGGACTTTTAATAATGGCCAGTCTTCGCGAGCGAAGATTTGGGAAAGGTCATTAACCCTTCAAGCCTGCGCAGTGCGCAGTGGATTTTTTAGGTGAGACACAGCGTGCGCTGAACTGAGCCCACCCTTTAATCCTGAGGTTATTAGAAGGACTTTACTGTAAAATCAAAGACTCTAGTCACAGTACTTTTATGACCCACTTAGAAATGTCTTTCATTTCATCTAATTTCAGACAGTAAAATTTTTTTTCCTAAAAAAAATTGTTGGTTGAGGATTTCTGGTGAGGATTTTGTGAACAACTGATGGTGAGGTTGGTTTGCCCTCTCCCTTTGCTCCTATTGTTATGCACTTTATTCTCTTGGAGTAATTATGTTGATTTTAATAAATCTTCCTGTATAAATGGGATGTTCATTGCCATGTTGATGATACAGACCCAGAGTGTTTTAAAGGAATATCTTCTACTGAAAACTGGCATGCCTAATATTTTACCCTACAAATTGGAATCCCGTTCTATGTGGTAATGAACTCTGTGTCCGAGAAATGCTTATTTATTAATTATGTGTATCTATGTGTATGAGAATATACATTTCAGTGAATATTTAGAGAGGCTACACTACGCTTGTGCTGGATGTTATTCCTCTGTTAATGGAACACCCACTGATTGTAATGCTGAGAGCTGCATAGCTGCACCAAGAAATGGTTGAGGATTGGGGGTATTTTAATGTGTTTATAGCCTTGTCAAACCACTCCAGAATAAGGAATAAATACATTCAGGGTTTTTGGGTTTTTTTTCCTTTGCAGTCAGTGCTCCTTATTAAATACAGTTCTGTCACTGTAATGAAAGAAAAATTAAGTAAACTTATAAATTTAAGTAAAGTTATAAAATTAAGTAAACTTATAAAAAGCTTATAGATTTAAGGTATCTAAGAATTGCCTCTTTTAATCTTATAACCTTGTATACTGCATGGTTTTTAGTGTTGTACATTGTGTGGATTTACTTCAGTTTCTTCTTTCTTATTGTCTGCTCTAGATAACAGTCCTGGATGAGACATGGACAGTGTTCCGGCGGTACAGTCGCTTTCGAGAAATGCATAAAACTTTAAAACTGAAGTACCCAGAGGTAAGTTTTGGTAAAAAATTCTTTTGCAGAAGGGGGTGGAGGTAGAGACTGGAAAAAAAGTGGTTTGAAATATGTTTACTCAAAAAGGGTAGTGATTTGAGACAGCCAGCATGGCTCCACCAAGGCAATTCCTGCCTGACCAACTGAGTGACCTTCTGTGGTGGAGTGATTACATCAGTGGACAAGGGAAGAGATTATAGATGGGTGTCATCTACATTGATCTGTAAGGCCTTTGACATGATCCCCACAACATCCTTTTCTCTAAATTGGAGAGAGATGGATTTGATGGGTGAACTGTTTGGTGGATGAGGAATTGCTTGGATAGTGACATCCAGGGTGTGGTGGTCAATGGCTCAGCATCTTGATGGAGATCAGTGCCAAGTGGTGACCCTCAGGGGCCCGTGTTGGGACCAGTGCTGTTAAATACCTTAACCAGTGACACAGCAGGATCAAGCACACCCTCAGCAAGTTTGCAGATGACAAGTCTGAAGGATGGGATGCCAGAGAGGGACCTGGACGAACTCAAGAAGTGTGCCTGTGTAAACCTTGTGAGGTTCAACAAGACCAAGTGCGGGGTCCTGCATCTGGGCTGGGGCAGCCCTCAGTGTGAGTACAGGCTGGGGGATGAAGGAATTGAGAGCAGCCCTGCCAAGAAGGACTTGGGGATGCTGGTGGCCAAAAAGCTGGATGTGATCCAGCAATGCGTGCTTGCAGCCCAGAAAGCTAACCATGTCCTGGGCTGCATCCAAAGCAGTGTGGGCAGCGGGGTTAGGGAGGGGATTCTGCCCCTCTGCTCTGGTGAGACCCCACCTGGAGTCCTGCATCCAGCTCTGGGATCCCCAGCACAGGAAGGACGTGAACCCGTTGGAGCGGGTCCAGAGAAGGGCCACAAAGGTGATGAGAGGGATGGAGTACCTCTGCTATGGAGACAGGCTGAGAGAATTGGGATTTTTTCAGCCTGAATAAGAGAAGGCTCTGGGGAGACCTTATAACAGATTTTAAGTACTTGAATGGGGCTCCTAATAAAAGGTGGGGACAGACTTTGCAGCAGGGCTGTTGCGATAGGACAAGGGTTAATGGTTTTAAACTGAAGAAAGTAGATTCAGAATAGATACAAGGAAGAATTTTTTTTACAGTTAGATGGTGAAACACTGGCACAAGTTGCCCAGAGAGGTGGTGGATGCCCCATACCTGAAAGCATTCAGGATCAGGCTGCATTGGACTCTGAGCAACCTGATCGAGTTGAAGATGTCCCTGATCACTGCAGGGGGCTTGGACTGGATGGCCTTTAGTGGTCCCTTCCAACCCAAACAATTCTGTAGTTCTGTGATTCCTCTCAGACATACACTTCCAGTAAGACTGACAAGCCCTTCAGCAGTTAAAGCTCCAAGACAGCTCAATACAGGATGGATGTTGCAGTGAAACTGTGACTCCGAGTGTTGCCTCTGGCCATTAATTCCCTTTACTGCTGACTGGCGCCGTTCCCTGGAGGTTCCTGTTTTGTTCATTGCAAGGTACTCGCAGTCAGATCATGTCATCCTGACAACTTCTCATTTAAAAGAAGAGCGTTGCTCCACAGATACCCTTTTGTAATAGTGGCTTCCAGGTTTCTGCAAAATGAAAAATTGATCTTTCTGACCACCTTGGAGACTCGAGGCGTTCAGGATGAGGAGCTGTGCCTGACAGAGCTTTAGTTCATTGGAGAGAGCATTTGTAGAATTACAGTAGTTTCCACGTCTGACTTTTAATTATTAACGTTTTGCTTCCTTTCTACTTGTTCCCTTGGATATTAGAAGAAATAAGTCATTCAAGCAATGAAAGTGATCCTGATTTGAGAGTTAGCACAAGTAAAGGAGCTTGGGCCATACATTCTTAGGCAGAATATTAAAAAACATGAATATGTTTAAGAAGGAGAGACGTGCAATAGTGTGCAAATGCTTTCTTGGTCTTCATTAACATATGCTTTAAGCTAAAAACGAGTTGAGTATGAAACAATGTTGAGTCTGAGACTTAAGATTATTCCCTTTCCGAAACAGTATGAAAACCAGAAATGGAAATATCTAAGGAATATCTAAGCACCAAATGTCTAAGGAATTTTTTTTTTTTGTCTAAGAAAGAAAAAAGAGAGACAGAGAAAAGAAAAAGAAAATTAGGTCATCTTTTTTGATTGACAGAAGGAAATTTTTAAGGTAAAATTGAGTTTTGAATGGGAAATTGAAATATTCTCTTTCCACAAATGCTTTTAAAAATATTACTTGTGAACATCAGTGTCATATTTTTTATTGGAATGAATTCCCATTTCCTCTTGGATGTTAGAGTTATAGTCTGTCAATGGAAATATCCTAATTGCATCTAACTCCTGAAAAAACAGCCAGGCAGTCATCCAGTTGACATGGAAAAAGGCCATCTGAATCCCTCTGCAGACTGATTTTCCCCATTTAGGAAAGTGTGTTTGAGTGGTCTTCTTCAGAGTCTGTTATCAGTCCTGACAATACATTGAGGAACAATTGAATTTGGCTTTTACAGTTGTGTCAGAGGGAGATCAACTTCTTTCTTGTGTGTAGTAATTGGATTCAGGAGGAATCTGATGTTCTTAAAGCAACTATTAAAATGTCCTGTGTTCTGCAGTATATAAATGTCACCTTTTTGAACCAAGCGTTTGTGATTGACAGGACAGTTTGGGGTTTTTTGGTGTTACAGGAGGGAGTGTTTGGGGTTTTTTTTAGTGTTTATTTGTTTGTTTTGAAGAACCATGAGAACATGAGTGGTATTATTAGGTCAAAATGAAGTCCTTCATCCAAGAGTTTACAACTGAGAAAATAATCTCAGCCTAAAGCACAGGTACATAGTCTTCTTCATCTTAGAGTCTTCCCAACTGAAGTTGGTTTTGTTGTCACTAATAGTTCATAGTTAATATTTTTCCTATGGATTTTATCTATATATTCCATTCTCTCTACCACTCACTTTATAGAGAGCAATTATCTTATAGAGGCAATTTTCTTTTGCTGCCCTTTTTTTTTAGCCTTTTCTCTCTGTTTGTCTTTTTTGCTTGCAAGGTCAGTACATTCACTAGTTTAATGTACCAGTTTGTTCCTTATTGACACTTCTATGTTGCCATAAGTCTGTGTCTTAGGTAAGCTTCCTGAGGTTAAAGGAATTATTGGTTTACTTATGCCAGTGAGTCAGTGTCTAATTTCCATGTAGAAAGCACATTATAGTATGTTTTATTAAGCTATCTGTTTCCTTCTCAACAATTTCTGTAAGTCAGGGCAAATACCAAGTCTTACAAGTCTGCCAATAATATCTTTTTCCAGCCTTGACTGAGCCTCCACTTCACAGCAACCTTCCATAAATTATCAGAGAGGTTCAAGTGTCTTATCTTTGCTCAGTACCAAGCATATTAAAAGTCAGGGAAAGCAAGATAAGCATCTGATCGTGTCAGCTACTGCTTTTAGACAGGTACTGTCACTTAAGTACCTGTTCTGGAGACCCTTGCAGCACTGATGATGTCTTCTCTTTTTACATGATACAGACTATTGTGTTGTGTTCATTCCTGCTTTGAGACATAGGGCACCACGAGGGAATGGAAGGTTTGTGGACAGAAGAAGACTAGATATTATACAGTGTGTTTTTTCTCCTCATCAGCATTTCTACAAACTACTCTGTCCTTGTTTATCAGAGGGGAAGAGCATGTTGTGATGGATGAAACTTATAATATTGTGTCCTGCAGTAAAGGTCTGGCATTTATTTTCTTTGAAGGAATTTCATTATCAATGTTACATATGTGAATGATCAATGGCTTTCCATATTTTTATCTTTATTTAAAATAACCTTAATTTATGGTAATTTTGGATTAGTTTTGCCATGTAAGTAGGAGTTCAGTTTGTTTTGTAAGTTGAAACTCATCTGTCCACTTCTGCTCATCTGTCATTGACCTAATTTGGGATTCATCATGATGCTGAAATGTATTTTAATACCCAGCTTGGCAGAGTTGTGTCTTTACTTACTGTGTATTATTCCAAAGAAACTTAGTCCATAAAAAGATGTTATCAGAAGCCATCAGAGTTGAGTTTTATTTTGCACAGTTCACCTTCCCGCTCTAAATTAATATTTATAATGAACAGCGAAAATACTGTGGATGTGTTTAATGTATGAGTGTCCTGCTTTTAGAAGTGAACTTTACAGCTCATTAGTTGCTCAGCTCTGAGTTACTACATCAGTATTTTAATAATTTGCTGATCTTGCATTTCATATTGCTGCCACTGAATTCCCAAAGGGATGTATTGGCAAACTGATTTATTAGGAAGTTTTAAAAAAAAAAGTATCTCTTTCAAAAGCAGAAACTATCTTCCAGTCATACAACAGCCCATATATATTATATACCTGTGCATTTCTTCTAATGTAATTAAGTGGCTTCTGACAACTGCATATCTAACTAAAATGTGTCATATGCAAATTTTTAAAGACTGTAAAAGCTGCAGAAGGGTGAGATTGTACCAGTAGCAGATAAGTATCAAGCATTTAACAGTGCCTTGGGTTTTTGTAGGTCTGCACGATTGTCATTTGCCCAGCTTCAGCTTTCTTGCACTGCTAGATTATTAATGACCATTCTAGTATTTTTGGAATTTTAATTAAGAAAATACTTGGCTTTCAGTTGCAGTTGTCTCTCTAATGAATATACTTTTTGTTTGTTTTCACCTAGAAATGGGAGAAAATGGGCTCTTTATAATAGAGAAGTAAGAACTTCCACACTAAAATTCCCCTATTTTTCCCTCCTTCTTCCCTCTTTTCTTATGGTTTTTCTTAATGGTTTTGAAATACTACCAGAGTTGGTTTCTGCAGAAAACCTTCCCTTCCTGGTCCTCATCCTGATGTGAGGGAAAACTCACTTTCCTAACACTTTCTTGTCTCTTTCTTCTTTCAGAGAAGAGCAGAGTAACAGTTCCTATTTGTCTTTCCCTACCAAAATCCAAGGTTTATGAAGTTCCTCCTTCATGTGGGAGCCCTTAATTCCCACTTGTATCCGGGTGTCTAAGCCAGGCGTTGTGGGGCTTTCACTGTAGGCTCTGCTTATGGAGTTTCCTGTCAGTCTTCTTGAAATCTCTTTCCATGTGCTTAAAAATCTCTACATGGTGTTAAGGAAAGCACCTACTGTTGAGGCATTTTTATTACGTGACTTAAAATATTAGAAAATCCCTGGAGAGCTGCCAAGGAGAAGCTAAAAGGCAGTTATAGATTAATTCATGGAGATAAGAACATATGTGTGTAGAATTCTGCAGGAGTGCCAAAGCTATTGACTTTTAGCTTATTTAACAGAACGTAATAATTTGTGTGTCTGTATTTAAGGTATGAAGGTCTGTATGAAGGTAGATGTTTGTGTCTTTCACAGTCTAAGGCACAAAAGGACTGTTTATAATTTTCAAAGAATTTTGGGTTGTAACCAAGCCAACTTCTGCTTCCGCTGGTCTGGTTTTTGTCATCTTACATAACTGAATGCATGCATAATATCCATATCTGAAACAGCAGGAATGTCTGTGGAAAGCCTGAGCAGTCAAGCTGAAGTTACCTTGTAATCTGCCTCTGTCCCCACCTAGTATTTCCACCGGGGAAAAGAGAGTACAGGATGTGTTGCAGGAACACACGAATATCGTGACTCTCAGTGGGCAGAATTAGAGGCTGTTGCTTGGGTGACAGGGTTCTTCAAGTACATTAACTATTAGACAGTAGATACTGTATTTTATAACTATTAGGAAAAAATGCTGTCCAGTTTTCTTTTTTTTTGTGTGTTATGGAGAAAAGGCCATGAGAGTTATATATTCTTATATATATATATATTATATATACATATTTTCATTTCTGAAGAGAATATCCTCTGCCTATCAGGGTTCTCTCTGTTTGACAGAGGATCATTCTGTTGAAATGAACTCGAGGCTTTTGGCAGCTGGAGGAGTTAACAGGCTGCTCTTTGCTTTGCACGCCTGTAAGAATTGCATGAAACTAAAAGAGCAGAAAATATCTCTCAGGTTTTTCAGAAATAGTAAATGAATGTTTTTGAAAATATGTTGAAATCAAAACATTTGTTGCACGTTTATTTTAAAAATATTCTGAAATATTTTGAAATATTTCAGATTTTTCAAAACTCAAAAGTAGTCTGTCCATTTTTTATTTGAAGTATTTTTTCATCTCAATATAAAAAGACAAGAAATGTTTGGTATCTCAGTGAAGCCAATTCCTGTTTCATCTGTCCATACTGCCCACAGCCACCCAACACATAATGTGTATGTTTGCTATTACGATAGAGAAGACACCAATTTTTTAATCCTTTCTTAAGTTTTTTTTTCCTAGACTCTTTTTTATTACTACTCATTGTTTAGAAGTAATTCATCTGTAATGATGAAAAGGCAAGAACTATTCGTGGAACCACCACTGACTGATCTCACTGTCCTTTCCTTTTGCCTCCATACTCTTCTTTTGGGTGACTGCCAGAGAAGGATTTCAGTGTCCTTGTTAAATGGTCCATACATCTGGTGCTCCTGATATGTAATAAGTGGAAGAAGTCTTCAACACAAAGTGCTGGCTCAGATAATGATGAGGGGATGAATTTGAGGTGAATTCTGGATTCTGGAAGACATTCTCTCCAGGATGACTGGCAGAGAAATACAACTTTTGACTAAATTTCAAGACAATTGGTGGCAGTTGGGGATATTTAATCTTCCCCCCCACCCCCAATAGTCTCAAGGATAATTAGGCAATTTATGTGTATTTGTGTAATTATTAAATTATTTTTTAAAGTGTTACCAGAGATGCAGAGTTCTCCCTCCCAAGTCAAAATACAAACAAATTAAACCAGGAGCAGAGCAGTAAAGAGCAGACTCGTGCAGAGCACTTTGGGGCAGTGTTTGGGCTGGGATTGAGATTGTGGCTGTCTGACTGCTCCCCTTCTGGCTTGTAACTCTGGAGCTGTAAAGTTTTGTTAAATGTAAAATTTATGTTAATCCCCTGGGAATATTTTGAAAGGAAAAAGGATGAGGAAGCAATAACATTGAGGTACTTCGCTTGCAGGGCTGGCAAGCCAGTTGCCATGTGACTATAGTGAGCTCCTGGAGCTTAGAGCTAATTTGGCAGCAGAAGTCAGAAGCTTGTTGCATCAGAGCTAGCCTGAAGCTCTGTTGATTTTACCACTGGATTTTCTCATTTGCTGGCATTAGTAACTGTATATTTAATTAGTATGTAAGATTTAGGTAGTATGCTCGTGTTGAATTGAAAGTTCTGGACATTCTAGTGTTTAATTGTAAGTAGCATAAAGCACTGTAGCTGTAAGTAACTAAATGTTTGTAAGATGATATTTGAAATTACTTTGTTCTGAAACCTGCAGTGCTTATGCCAAAGCCTTGATCCTGTGGTGACTGAAGCTGCAATCTGTCCACAAATTCATTTCTTGTTGACATTGATGTTTAGAAACCCTTGTGACCAAGAAGCAATTTAAAATCATGGGTTACATGCACTGGAGAGAGCAGAGTGTACCATGTAGTAATGAAAATGATGGTACAAACCTTGCTACAGAGACTATCTCATTATTTTAGAAAGTTTAGGTTTGTTTGTATATGGATTCTCAGTTCAGATTATTTCATGAAATCCTGTGACCCTTAAACTGTCTACAACAATACTTTAAGATTTGCTTCTTTGTTTGAAAATTTGATCCAGTGAAGAAATAAAGTTGATGTGTTCTGACTAACTGGAATGGTGTTTCTGGGTATCTGGATATGAACTAGCAACTTTGGACTTTTTTTTTCCAAATAAGCCTATATACTGTAGTTTTGTTTTTATACAGTGGAAAAAACATAGTAGAAGTCACAAGTTTATTATGCCAGCCATAGGACAAACACCAAGAGCATATAAACAGTCTGAAAGTCTTTTTTTTTCCCCTGGAAACTGTATATTAGGACACAAATGAAAATGAAAATTATTTGCAACATTGATGTGCTTGTAAATAGCGAATGCCATGATATGTATTAAAGTACCTCTGGCAGACTTATAAGTATATAGAAAAGTGTTTAGAAAATAGTTTTTGAAATACAAATCCTAAACTAATCTTAATTTTTACTTTCTAGCCTGGGACTTTGCTAGCCAGGTAATGTATCTTTCCATACATATTGAAAGAAAAATATACTAAGTTTGAGAACACCTCTCTGTGCATAAACCTTGTAATACCATTATACAAGCATGTGATTATAGCCTTCAGCTTTATTCAGTACAAATTACAGTAATTATGGTATAGTTAATTTTAACATTCATATTCTTGTCACCTATAACAGCCAGGAAATGCATACACAGGAAGCATATTTTGTCACATACACGTTTCCAGCTCCTGTTCCTAATTATATTATGTTCAGAGCATTCCTAAAGCCTGCAGGTCTATATATGTAGAACTTCCATATCCGCTCTAGTTTGCCACAGATGGGATTTAAGTGGTAGATGCTTAAATGCTTCATCTGGCCTTTCTTTCTGCAGCATGAGACTGCTGAAATTTTTAAAAGGAATTCTAGGATTTTGTTCAGTCTACAGCTGAAGAGGAGAATTTGTTCCCAGAAGTAAAGTGGAAAAACATCACTGCTAACCACGTCATGTAGTTCAGTGCAAGTTTGATAACAGGAAAATGTGTGTGTTCCATGTGCTCCCTCTGAGTTTGTAGTTGCTAACCAGGACTGGAGCATCTGAGACACAGGAAACTCCCCCAGCATGTTTGCTTCCAGCACAATATGCAATTCCAAATCTATTTCTAGTGGGGAAATAAATTCAGTGTGTGAATTTCTTGTTGCAAAACTGAATCTGAACGTGTAAGAGCCTTGGGAAATCCTGGCTTTGGGATTAATTTGTGATTGTGGTTGCTTTGGGTGCTAGATTTGTGCAGCAAAGTTTTCTTGACTTGGTACAGGCGATTTGGCAGAAATACAACTTCTCTCTATCTCTCTTTTCCTTTCCTCCCCCCTGGATTTTGGTTGTTGATGGGACCTGGTCTCTTTTGGTCTGTCCTGAGCAGCTAATTAAACCTGTGAGTTTCCAAATGGTTCTCTGGGAGAATACCAGTAGCTTTATAGGTCTTCTGATAGATTTAGAATGAGACAAGATTAACCAGCAGGCAGGTTAACCATCAAATGCCAGGTTTCATTGCTTGTGCTGTGCAAAAGTCTTGTGTATTAGTGACATAGAAATTGAAAAAAAAGAAGCATTTGGAGAGGGGTGAGTCCTCCTTCTCATTATTTACAAACCATTTGACAGAATAATTGCTTTGATTATTGCATAATCTGATTTTCAAGGCTGTGCTCAATTATCTAGTGAATTTGCATGATCTCAAAATATTCATGTTGTTTTATCAGTAAAACAGTTTCAGATGGATAACCTCTATCTGTGAGAGAGGAAAATACCTCTGAGAAGAATAATTCCTAGACAAAGTAGCTGGAGGTTTAGGTATGCTCAGTCATTTCTTAGCTCCTCCTGACTGTCTGTCATCTTGGGGAATGCCTTAGGCTGCTACTCTGTATCTCTGTTTTCTTCCTGCTTAGTGAAAACCAGAGGGGAGGATTGGAGCATTTACTGTTTCTTTTTTTAATGATTGTCTTCCTTCAGAGGACTTTGACACTTGTTCCATTAATCATTAGCTGTTATTGGCACTCACTGTCTTCCAAGGGTTTTGTGAAGAACAGCTTGTTCTTACTGTATTGGTCAGGAATATGCTGCTAGATTAAGTAGACTTGACAGGTAGAATCCTTTGGTTTCAGTTGATTTCAGATATGGTGACCCAGCTCTCACTTTAGTTTTTGTGAAAATGCCCAGGTTAATTTTGAACAAATACCTTAGATGTTGAAAAACCTGTCTGGCTCCAGCTGTGCTGCCTGTTGTGTTTTTTCCTTACGCGTTTAGGTGTTATTACTGACACAACTGCATATTTGAATGTACCTCTGGCAGGGAGTTGGAACAATATGATCTTTTAAGTCCCTTCCAACCCAACACATTCTTTGATTCTAAAACTAACCCTGTGGTTAGCACTGTTACAATCTACAAGAGATACTTTTTGTCTAAGGGTCTTTTATAAATATTAGTGTATCATGTTCCAGCTAATGATATTTCAGACACAATATGGTGAAAATAGTATTGGGTTTCTTAATGAAAAATAACTTGACTTTAGAAGAAAGGAAGAAAACACATTTCTCAGGCCTGTGCAGCTGATAGTACAGTTTCTAAATAAGTTTCTAAAAGCAGTTTTATATTTACAATGGGATCTTCTTATAAGACTCTCAGGATGTTTTCTTGACTGCTGCAGTGTAAATATATTAAAAAAAAATGTGTGAAGGTCTTCTACCATCTCTCTCTGCAACACACAACATACAGAAGGCTCCATTTTACAAGAGAGAATTGTCTATCCCTCTAAAGAGCCTAAAGCAAGAAAGCTCAAGCCACAAAATTTATTAGACATCCCTGCATGACAAAAATCAATAAAATACAATCTCTCATGGTTTAATATGAAAATAAACATAAAGAAGCAGTGACTGTCAGCAAAAATATTGAGCTGCAGGTATAGAATTGAAGATGTCAAGAGAAGACTGAAAGCAGAGGATGTTGTCTAGTTTACTGTAGGACATATTTCAGAACCAAAGCCAGGAATAATAGTTTTGGAGGGCAAGCTCTCTGGCCATGTCTGAAAAACAAAATTCAATATGGGAATGCTGGTGTGAGTGAGAGTGAGATGAAAAAGCACACTTCTCATGGGACATTGTGTTAAAATATTCAATTAATTCATTATTGTCTATAAATGGTTAAAATGCTGTGACTAATAAAATGAATTAAAGGTACAGAGTTTTGTTTGGACAATTTCTTATCTATTGAATTTATTATATTTTCTCTCCTATTTAGCTCTAGGTACTGCTGGGTATTAATGATACTTTAATGATTTGTGCTGTGCAATGCTGTCAGCAGTGCAGGTTCTCTGAGGCTGTTTGAGTGTACACTCTGTATTTTCCATGAAATACTTTGAATTTCTTTCAAACTGCTTCTGAACACTGCATGTCCTAGTCTTGTTATGTCCTTTATGGGAAAAATTGCAGCAGAGCTTTAGCAGTTTTTTGAATCCTTAAATTACTCACTGTACGTTCAAATCTAACTCTGAATTTATTTTTATTTTTAAATTGGGGAATAAATAGGGATACCTTTACTTTTAAGTTCAGTTTTTTGTTAGTACCAGTATTGAAAAGTAATTGCAAATTACTATTTTGCAGGGTTTTATTTACACAGGTAGAGTAGCATAATTTCCATTTTGATTGTACCTGAAGGCTCTTATGTGCTATAACTCATTGTAAAGATGCTGTAAAAAAAAATAATAAAAAATTAATATGGTCTTTTAGCTTTCCCCTGCTTTCCTGGGTTACTGAAACTTATGTAGGTGGAGCAGCATCACTTGTACACAGACTCAGTGAAGTAGTGCTTGTTGGGGACAAACATTATAGCCTTCTAGAAGGCATCTGATAGATGGAAATTGTGAAATTACTGACGTGTAATCCAAACCCTAATACTTGCAACAGTTAAACACATCCCTGTTCTCTCCCCTGCCCTAAGTAATGAGGTTGACTTCAATACCATGGAATTTTCTTGGAGTGTGTCTTCGAGCTTTCCCTATGTATGTGGTATATACATAGGTCTTCCTTTAGAAGCATTTATCTTCAAGTGCTCAATCAAGACATTTTATGGAAAAATTGGATTTTATTGAAAAAAATACCTATTCTCACCCGCCACCCTGACTCTGGGACCTCAAGAGCAGCACTCAAGACCTCAAGAGCAGGGTATTGCTCCTGGAACTGTTAGTAACAGTGATATTTCTGTCTCCATAGTTACTTTTTCTGCCCTAAACATTCAAAATCCTTTGCCAAGAAAGCTCCTGAAAATACATCTTTGAAGTTTATTACATTTAATTAGTTATCTGTCATTTTAAGCTTTACCTACTGACAACAGTAATAGTGGAAAGAAAATACCAGATTTGTATAAAGCTCACAGATAGTTTTTAATTCTGTGATAAAGCAGCTAATTCTAAAGTCTGTAAGACTAGACATAAGTGAAAAATTATATATAACCTATGTGACTATAAATTACTGTTGGAGGGGGAACTAAGCAGTTCTTTTTAAGCTTTCCATTTGTGTACTTGCACTGCCTTTTCTCTGGTTTTATCATTTTAAATGACGCAGAAGGCTGCCTGACTTCTTGTAATCAGTCCAGTTTGTTGTGAGAGTGACCACTTTATATCTCATAACGAATCACACTTAGAGGCGTGCTGCATGTTTGTTTGCAGGTGTATTTCTCTGTGACAGCTGTTCTTTAAGACCCTGAGATGTGCCATTAATTTTGAGTAGTCAGAAAGGCATCCGTCTAGTCAGCAGTAGAAATTATTGCTGCTCCTTGATGAGTTTTCATTATTAGCATTTGTCAAAGGCAAGGGTGACTGAAATTTATGGCGTCAGTCAGCCACACGAGACGGGGATGTTTCATAAACGCTGCCAGATGTCACTGAGATGAGCTCATGTGCAACAAGCAAATCATTTTGGGGAAGAGCTGTTAAAACTGCTGCGGTGAATCCTCTCCTCTGAAGCGTTTCTGTTGCTTAAGTCAAATGATATTGTGACTTCTCAGCTTCAGTCAAAGTGGGCCCCTAGCCACCATGGGGCAAGGCAGCCACAGCAAAGGTAGTGGTTGATACATGGCCCACTTGTGCTGTTGCAGGGACTGCCTTGACCTTGCCGGAAATCCCAGCAGGAAGATAATTAATCAAATCCCAAATCATTTTTGAAAGGAAAATAAACCCTGAGGAGAGCTCCAGAAAATCACTTTTTTTACCTTCTTTTTGAGAAGTGGAGTTTGAGTCACACCTTGATGAAGATTGATTAATGTGTTGAGCTTTGAAGGCACGACCTTGCAAACCCAGCAGTTGTTATCATTTCTTTAAAGAACTATCCAAGCACCATAACCTGAGACTGCATGAAAAAAATAATGTTTAGTTGGCAAAATCATGACCTAAAAGTGTAGAGAGTATGTGTTAAACTTGTCCATAGACTCTCTAGGTCAGCACATACCCTTGTCTTAGACCATGATCTGCCATGCGATACGGATATTTTTCCACAAGAGAGTTCTGTCTTGGGGCAAGGGATAGATGAACAAGAGAGCAAAATCAAGATTGCAAGGACATGCTATGTTAAAATTTTTTCATTTTTTTTCCAAACACATCTACAACTCATATTTAATTATTTTTATTTGGTTTTGACTGGTTTACCTCTGAGGTAATTCTGTCTTTTAATTGGTCTATGCTGGTTCTGCACCATCTTATTCTGCCTTTCTACAGCCTGAATAGGAAACTTAAAATACTTTCTTTGCCATTTGGGCCAGTTTATGTCTCTCTTTCCTTGGCTGATAATCCTGGAGCTATGCAGGTAGCAATTTATATGTAGAAAGATGCCTTGGCTATATTAGTTTCTGAGTTTTATAAAAGAGATGAAAATCCTCAAACTGCATAATTTTATAGAAATGTGCAAGGTTTGCATGAATTTTGTTACATCCTATGGCTCATTTTTATAGTTACTCTGTATTTAAATGCTATTGTAGTGCTTATAATGGAAAAAACAATGAAGTAATTTGTCAAATATTATATTGACCATTGTTTATGGCTCAATTTTGTTATGCTATTATTCTGAGTAGCCTAGAATTTGCTTTAAGGAAAAGAAAAACACTCCTGTAATGCAAGGTAACTTTTTTGGCTGAAGTTAATTTGATTTTTCTCAGTAGCAGGAGACAGACTAAATGGACTTAAAATGACACAATAAACCCTGGCTTCCACATCTCACCATAGCTCCAAAAATGCAGGTTAAGTCTAGGTCAGACTTAATCTTGCTGGTTTAAAGGAGGAACTTGGATATGAGAACTCTCAAACGTTTGTGATAATTACAGGTGATTGTTTAATGGGCAGGTGGGCACCATTCAAAGACACTGAGAAATCTCTGGTGTCTAATCCTATTTGGTCATTTTGCATCATCAGAGGGAGGTTGCAGGGTGGTTCAGGGGTGAATTTCTTCTTTTGTGTTTTTTGTCCCTTTTCAGAGTTGAGGTGTTCTTTGGAGAAACAATTATGCCTGTCTGAGGAAGAGAACTGACAAAAAATCTTAAAGAGAACAAAAAATTCAAAGAGAATTACCCAAAAATAGAGACAGCAGAGCTGTGAGAGCTTGTGCATCCTGAGAAGATGCTCATTTATTGGTGAATACAGAGATGATGGTGTGTAGAGGTTAGTCACAGCATCCTGACTTTGAGGGGACTCACAACAGAACTGCATATATTTATTTATGGGAGGAGATGTAAGTTCTTCTTGGCATGTCTTAGCGCCCGTATTGCAGGGGAATTATATGGAGAAGGTACCTATTTATATATGGGTGATGTTCCAGAGAGATAAACAGGAAAAAGCAAGGAATTGTAGCCAGTCTGTGTACAGTGGGGAAGTGGCAGAATTGCTTGCCTGGCAGGTTAACCCTAGAAAGGTCTCCAATGCACTCTGGCCTCAATGGAATGTGTTCTGGAGGGGATAAAGTAGACCTGGCTCACTGGTCTGCTGACACAAGAGGCCAGACAAAAAGCAATGTGCCAACCAGGAGTTGTCCCTGCCAAGCAGAAATGCAAAGGTTAAACCAGTTGTGTGGTCAAGTAACCCTTCGACACAGAGCAAAAAGGATGGATAGCAGGAAGAAAGAGTATTCTTATGTACATGGGGCAAAACAGTTTTCTCTTAGAGAAAGGGCTATGCCATAAAGGGACTGGAAACCAAGTTGTGGCGTATTTTGTATTCAGGAAATACCGAGGGGAAAAAAAAAAACATTAAAAAAAAAAACCAACCCCAAAACTCCAGTACATCACTGCAATGTGGTCTCTCTTGCATTTGCTGACCAGTTTATTTAGGATTTTGTCAGAGTAGACTCCCACAAGGAAGGAGGGAGATGCTCGTTCCCCTGTGCGTGTTTGAGTGAGATCTGGGCACTGGTACCTGTTGTAGCAGCAAGGAGAGACGACAGAAAGCTGTAAGCTTGCAGCTCTGATGGAGGAGCTGAGAGACAGCAGGGATGAGCCTTGAGCAGCTCCTCAGGTCTCAGAAACACTGCAAAGACCTTGGGAGCAGAGTCTGCTTCCCTCAAAGACAGTGAAGGGCTGACCATGTTAGGCTGCTATCAGGCACCCCTCTGCAGGGATCCTGAACGTAGGAGAAACATTGTTTACATCCTTTTTCCTGTTCTATTTCCTGGTCACTTGAGTTTTCCTTGGTTTAGGAGGTTAATTGTCCTTGTTTGTTTGTTATAATAAATTGTGACTTTTGTTGCTGCTTAAAAGCTGTTCAGCCTTCTCCAGGGAGCTCGCTCCATTAGAAGGCTGACATGGGTCCACCTCAGAGCTTTGGCTGATCCTTGGTTCCTTGGATATGCTGCTTTTGAGAATATCAAATCCCTTTCCCCTTCTGGCAGATAGCAGGGAGAAAGGATGGCAAATGGCCCAGTGGAGTAAGATAAAGAATTAGGTAGGTCATGCAGGAATGGAGGGAAGCATAACATTAAAATAGAGACAAGTTGGGAAGCTGGAAAGCGCGGAAAGAACATGAAGAGATGGAAAAAGTAAAGAGAAAATATTAGAAATGGAAAAGTAGGTGACAAACTGACTATCCAGAAAATAATCCCCTGGATATTCCCTGTCCTTGATTAGTTGATAATGAAAAATACTGGCTTTAATTTTTCTGTCCTCTGAGGGCATCACTTACCTATAGCATACATTTTGGGGGAGCAGGTGGTGAAGGACTATGTTACTTTTTTTTTTTTAAAGGAGAATAAGTTTAGAGCTTTCCTCATTCAGCTTTAAATAGTTGGAGCTATATCTGCTGAAAATAGGTGTTTTTATAAGTGATTTTGTTGGTTTATTTTTTAGTGGATAGTATATGTTCAAATGACTTACCTTTGATTTCCATTTGATTTTTTTCAGAATTAGTAAAGTGGCCTTTATTCATTGTTAACTTTTTACCTTTGCCTAATGCTCTCTTACGAAATTCTATAGAAAAGGTGGTTTATTTCAGCCAAAATACAAGTAAAAATATAGAAGTTCAGCTTTTTTTTTTTTCCCTACCTTGTTGTCAAATCCCTAAATACTTGGTTCCTGGTTAAGAATACTGCAATTTCTGCAATTTCTTTAGACTCTGGGAGTCTTAGTACATCTTGAGAAGTTGAGGCTTAAGTTACTTTGTTTAAACTTCAAAAAGTAAAAGTAGGACAGTTTTTTTCTTTCATTACTCCCTGCAAAATCAAGTCAGGTGCAGCCACACTGGCTGCAAAATCGTGCCACATTCTCTTCTTTGATTTTTCTCATTTGTGACAGAGATTTCTGGTACAAAGGATCAAAAGTCACACATACTCTTTGAAAAATGAGAAAATTCAGAGTTTAAAAGTAACATGAGAGTTAAAGAAGACTGACTTTTTAATTTAATAGTTAGCATTTCCTTAATTTTCTCTTTTTCCCCTTTTCCCCCCCATTTAAATATATCAAAACATTGAAGTACAAAGAGAATTTGGGATGAAAGATTAAAGATGACTCAGCCTCCATCAATGTCTGCCCTGTTTTTCTTCTTAAAAAAAAAAAAACTTTTACCATATTGTAGGCACTAAAACACAGACTATACTGGCCAGAAATAATGAGATGTTTCAATCCTGTAGATTTTTGCTTGATGTTGGAAAATGGCACTTTTTTAATGTTTAGGGAGCGTAACACTTGGAACAATTTCATGCTTCAGAAGTGACAAGCCTACATGACTGTATTATGTGGTATTTGACTTTGGTCCACTGTATATTGAAATATCATCTGCAAAGTACTGTACAAAACTTTTTATTAACATATTCTGTTCCACTGTACCATAAAACCCCTGAACTGAATTAAATCCAGCAGGTCTCCAAGCAGATATAATGTCAGTGAAGAGTCTCCAACTGAATATAAGAGAAATTAAAGGACACCCTTCAAATGCTGCTGGCTTTGTTTTTTCTAAAGGCCCTGAAATGAGAGTGGACCCCATCCCAGGCAGAGCCTTTTGTGGTATTTGGAGCCTTCATTTGCACTCTTGGTTTCCAAAAGACTAGTCTCCAAATTTGCATCTCTCCCTGGGGCTCAGTAGTTGAAGGCTATGAAGTATGGTTTCATTTTAAAAGAGTATGTTGTTCCCAGAATCATAATGTAAAATAGGTGACTAAAAAAAGGGTCACTTGCTGTTCTGCCATCTGCTCTTACCAGCATTAAATGCCTGCTGAAAACCTTATTAAAACCAGTATCCTGGCTGGAATGTGGGAGAAGTAGAGGAATACATTCAGCTGTCTTACATTTACTAGAATAGTGCTTACTGGCTATGAAGCACCTTCCCCTTGAGGACTGGACCCAGCACTGTCTAAACTTGACTGTACTAACTCACCAATAGTCCACTGTGGCAGGTAAGCATTGTTTCTTACAGATAAGATTGCTGAGACACAGACAAATAACATGCCCCCAAGTAATACAAGACCCAGAAATAAAACACAGCCTTTATTTATTATAAAGAAATTAGGGAGTAAATTGCAAATGACTGTTTGCCTCTCCCTAAGACTGCTACTGCCTAGCAACGATTGCCAAATAGGATAAACATCATTAGCCGTAAAGTTTAATGTCTAAAAGACATTAGGCATGCTGATATGCAGTCTTGAGGTGTCTGTGTACTATTTTAAAATATATTTTCTGGCCTTGCCTTTTGGGTCCAAGAGTAGTCCCAGCCTTGCCCATGGTATATGTGCACACTCCTATGGATATAATGGAGTTTGAGTTGCAGCGATGCTATAATTAAGTGTAGTAGGGAAATACTTCTGCAGCCAAAATAAAAATTAGAAATCTTGCACGCTACATACATGAGCTTCGCAGGAAATCATTCAAGCCCTCTCTTCCTGTCAGGCTGCGGAATATGCCTCTTAATTTCCCCGGGCAGAAAACACATCACCTCATCAGAAGCTTTAGAAAACGACAAAACATCCCTGCTGAAAAGGACTGCCTGCCAAACGCTTCCATTGCCACTGCAGCAAGGGGGACAGGGAGGGGAGGGGTGTGCTTCAGAAATTTCATGGAAGAAGAATAATTTATCTTGCTACCTGTAAAGTCCCACTGTTAAGCCTTGCATTGCTGCAAAACGTTCATCTCGTAATCAAGGTGTGACCCTTGAAGAATTAATTTGAGCAAGAGGATACACAACTATTTAATTCTAAAAGAATAATTTATACTCCTGAATCTGGATGGTGTGAAATTCTCTTACAGTGTTGGAGCCAAGACAAACATCTAGGTGCAAAATCCACACCTGCAGATCTCTTACATATTTCAGTGCCAGAACAAAAGCATCTCAGTCACACACTGTGCTGTGTGCATTAACCTGTAGCAGTGGTTATCTCGTCTGAAGTTACAGTGTAGTTTCTTAAAGGTGCTGTAGCATTACTAACAATAAAATCTGAATTTATTGAAATATTTGCTACTGCACTTCAGCTTAAATGAGTCAGGTATTTTAAATAAACCTCAAAATTCTATTGAATCATTGCTTTTCTGAATCTCACACAATTACATTCAGAGTCTGTATATCAAATAATACATTAGGACAGAGAATTTTTATAGACCATTATCATAACATTTATCATTACTTCAGTGTATTTGTATTGCTGGACTTTCTTCCATTTCTTTTTTTTATAAACCAAAGTTATGATGAGGTGAGAATGTTTTATCATCACTGTATATTTGTGGGACTCTTGCACCGACACATTTTTCTACACATTAAAGGAATAATTTTGAGTCAAAGTGACAAAGATCCATGGTGTCTATATATAAGCACACTACCTTTGGTAATTATAGTAATAGAGTATTTTTATATAAATATAGTACAATAGACCAGCTTCCTTTTACAGTGACATTTCAGTCACATAGAGGACTGCATAATTTACATTTTCAAGCTGAGAAGTAGGTGGGAACTGGTGCTGTGATGTCTGGATTAAGTGTTTGTACAGCCTGAAACTCAAGCCTGCAGAGTTTTGAATGTCTCTTTTTCATTTTGGTAGGGATTATACTCTTGGCATGTAGTGGTGTAGAGCCCATCGGAATAACTGAGTTGCTGAAGTGATGATGAAATATGGCTGGAGGATTTTCTATCCTATGGCTGGGTGGTCATCTGTTGTATGACAGATATGGTCTCCATATTTTATTTGTGAGATGGCCATTTGCCAATCATTTAGTTAAAGAGGAGCCAGGAGACCCTTGGGAAAGTGTGAGACACAGGAATGTTCCAGCGGGCCCAAAGGCCTAGGCCTTCTGTAACTGGCCCAGTAAAAATGCTGACTGCAGTAGATGATCAGTCCTTTGTAACAAGAAAAATCTTTCCCAGTGACATATATGTATGTATAGGTATGTTCTGTATACACATAGGTGTATTACAAACATAAGTAACTTACATGTTTGTGTCAAGAATAGTTCAGCACATTGTTGTTCTGATCTGGATGGTGGCTTTTATTATGTACAAAGTATTCAGATCCCCAGGTCTTGACCTGCAGTGAACTTATGATTTTCGTTTAGGTACATATTGTGACTTAGAACGTTTCAGATCCAAGTTTACTGGCTGAGGCCTTTCTCTTGCATATTAAATTTATGCATGGTACTGATTTGGGAGTTTAGAAGTATTAAAATCATGTGAGTAGTTGCTTTGGTTTGAGAGAGTTTAGCAAAACTTAGTGGCTTTAGAAAATACAACTGTTTTTCTCCTAAGATATATCCAGAAAGCTAAGAGATTAGGAATACAATTTACCCAGCCCAAAGTTGTGTAGAATCAGTCCCAAAATTCCTGTTAAGGTGAAACTTGATTTAGATAAAGAAATCATTCCTGATTTTAGCTGTAA
This sequence comes from Lepidothrix coronata, assembly GCF_001604755.1. NCBI lineage: Eukaryota > Metazoa > Chordata > Aves > Passeriformes > Pipridae > Lepidothrix > Lepidothrix coronata. Next base: position 4,614,787 of record NW_016690251.1, read on the forward strand.
GACCTTGCTTTGACTCTACAGAGTATGTCTGAGGATGTTGTAGCAGTAGGTTCATTGTGCAAATTGTTTTTTAACAGACACTATTTTAAAATTCTATAACGAAAGTATTTGTTAGCAAATAAATATAAAAACAATCTTCCTAGGGCCAAGAGGGGATTGTGTGGTAATTGTTTTACCTTGCTTGTTTCTGGTAGTGAAATGATGCAGTACTATTCAATAAAATACAATTTCTGCAGGGGTGGGATTTTGAAGTTTATGAAAATATTAGCACTTATAATCCTGTATAGGTGAAGAAGTGAGTAATGCAGTGAAAATAAGTCCCAAGGACATAATTATAGGATGCTGTTTGGTTGCATACTGCTTGTCCTGCCAACATGAAGAAGCAGACACACTGAGATGGAATATGGTTGGAGAAATTTGAGGAATATAATTGGGACATGCTGGCAAGATTGATGCAGAGCAGACATCTCTCCATCTCCTCTGGTGCCCCTCATCTCTAAATCACTCTTTTGAAGATGTCTAGCTATTTCTTTAAAATTATCCAAGTTGGAGTTGAACCAGAGAATGGGAATAAATTATTGGTATTGCAGAATTCCTATGTATTTTAAAGATGCTTACGTTCAATGTTAATAATAGAGCTCCTCATTTAATTCAGTATATTGCTGCTCTTTGTAACCAGCCGTAAATTCTCTACAGTCCTGTATGTGCTGATAGACTAGAAAATGATGCATCTTTTTTATTAGTTCAATATCATCAAATAGCCAGGGGAATTCACGCAGGAGGCGTTTTTACACAGGGCTTTCGCCTGCAAAACAACTCCAGCAATGCCAATGGGAGGTTGCATATTTCTGTCTCAGACAGTGAGTGCTGGGAAAAAATTGGGTTTGATGTGCTTTAAGTGCAAACAAAAACTGTGGGGAGAGGACTTGCTTTCTCATGCATTGTTCCAGCAGCAGTGGCTTAGCAGACCAAATTCATTGGTACTTGTTACCAGCTCTCGAGTCTTTAGTGTGTTTTCCAGATATAGCCGGCTGGAATTAGTTCAAGCATTTTATTTGTTGGTGTACAAGAAGGGCAGACAGCTCCCCCTCTCTCTCCCTTACCAGTTTTGCTTGCCACAGTTTCTACAGGATGGAAAAAGAAATGAGGGCATGGCTTTGAACATCTCTGTGGAAGAACTCCTAGAAGGACATATCTGAATGTTTGTTTTTAGCAGTTGTGCCACTGGAAGATTTTCATTTTCAATGTGATAAATAGGATTTTGCATGCTTGTGTGGATTCTCTTCAGAAATTAAAGCTATGAGCTTCCAGTGTGGATGCACATTTGAATGGGATTGGGCTCCAGTTGAGTTACATCTCAAGGAGTCCCATTCCCCATCATTGTAGCTGCCAGCCCAGTGTAGGTGCCTGGTTTCAGCCTGTCCTCGCTGTGAGGGAAGAACTGGTAGTTCAAGGCACAGTGAAAGGTTCGGGTCAGGTGTCAGCTGGAGTCCAGCAATGCCATCTTCCAGAGCATGTTTTCAGTGGTAGTTCTTAGATCCAATGATCTTACATTTATGGTAGAACATAAGAAAAAACAAACAAATTACACAACAGCACGGCTAGAGACAACAATTTTTAAGAGACCGAATGTAGTCCTTTAAGATTCACAGAATTCCTGCAGAGATCTTTCTTACTTCCTATTTGATGCTATCACATCACCTTCAGATTGCAAATTTTTAATATTTATGTGGGCAATCAGTGGCAGTCCAATTCCCAAATTTTTTCTTTCAGTCACTCATTGATGACAAAACACACTGTTATCTTAGCAGAACTACAGACAAGATGGTGCTAATGTCAGTAGAAACATATAATGTGATATTTACTAGTAGCATATAGTGTAGCTCATGAGTATTTGGTTTTTTCTTCTTCCCAGTTGCTTTGTACTTTAAAGAGGATTTTCTCATTTGAGCTTGTCACTTCTGATGCCGATTCATGCTTTAATGTCTTCCAGCTTGCCACTTTAGAATTCCCTCCAAAGAAGCTCTTTGGAAACAAGGATGAACGAGTGATTGCAGAACGAAGGAGTCACTTAGAGGTAATGCCAGCTTTTTAACAGGCTTTTGTAATGTGTTTAGGTGGAGTAGTCTCTGCCTGACCAACAGAAACTGTTCCCATATGGTCAACATTAAATAGCCTGCTTTAAGTATTAAGTTACTTGCTGCCTCGTTTAACACAGGAGATGGCAGCAGTAGATTGCAAAGTAATGAAACATCTCTTAAAAAATAAATTACTCCTACTCTAAGAAAAAAAAAAAGCAACTCTTTAAAGATATTCATAGGAGGTACATTTATTTAAGGGGGAAAGGTGGTGGGTGAGGTAAGTGTTCACTGTAGACAGATGGTCTCTGTGCAAGACAAGATTAAAAAAATATATTGCTATTTTAAATGCAATTTGTTAGCTGAAGATTTACTTATTTTATCATAGTTACTATATCCAAATACCTCATGACAGAAGGAAAGCGATATTTAGGCATCTCTGAGTTTTATTTTGTAACCCAGCTTTCTGAATGTATTCTTTTTCTTTCAATTAATTTTAAAAATTAATTTTATTGTGGACAAGGTTATTGAGTTTGAGGGTTTGAGTTATTTTGCTGGTTCTGCAGTGCCATGTGGATTGCATAATTTTGAACTCCTATCACACATTAGGTCTTTATATTTCTATGTTAATGCATGTTTTATTGCAGCCCAGCGGCAGGAGGTGGGGTTTGGGGAAAGAAGAAGAGGCGTGATCAAAGACTAAACTATACACCCTGCAACTATATTGTAGCCACATGGGGATTACTTGATCATGCAAGTCATTAGGAATTATATTCTTTGTAGAACTAAAATAGCATTAAGTAGAGCTTTAGAGAAATTAATATAAAAGTTAAATTGCTTACAACTGGAATCTTCCCTTACATGTTTTGAATTTTTTCTACGTACTTCACCTTTTCTTTGATCTACCAACAAAACCTCCTCCCAATGACTTTTGATGTGAGGTTGTTGTACATGGAGCATAAAATGTAATTTTTTTCTCTTTCACATCCTCAATATATGGCATAAAGACACGGCCACATTCCAGTCTAGTACTCAATTTGCATTTTTTTGTACCAGTAAGAAATTTAATCCCTTAATCTTTCTGACCTTTCATTGATTTAATAACAGATTTTATTGTAATGTTTCTAATGTTAAAACTGCTGTGCATAGTGATGCTTTGATCCTAGTCATGTAGTACTTACAGCTCTCTATATAGCCAGGTTTAACTTAAGATTAAATTGTATCTATTTTAGCTAAATTCAGTCATTAAAACCTCATTACCTTTATATTTTGCAAGCATAATGATATATGACCATTGTTCACATGAATATATTTTGCCATATGCCACTTGGCCATGCCACTCAATAGTCTTGACAGATCACTCAGTTTTGAGGAACTGAAGATCTCCTGTGGCTAAGGGAAAGTTAAATAAAGAGGACGAGGAGCCAAGCAAATGTTAACAACCTTGCCATGAGGAATTCAATGCAACAAGCTGATCAAAGTTCCCCTTATGTCCAGATCTCTAATCGTGATATTTTCTTCGCAGTGGTTTGCTGTGGCTTTGCCAGCAGCTGGAAAGTTTCAACTCATATAGCTGCAGCCTCCTCGGTGAAGAGTGAGAGAAACCACCTAGCAGTGATAGTTTCCAAAGTCATGGAATGCATCGAAGGCTCAAAGAACATCTTGAGTTGCGCTGTAAAAGTGGAAGTTCCATTGTGATAGTGGAAGGTGGCACAGGCACCAGTTCTGTTTAAAATGCTGGCTGTTCCTGCCTCGTGGCTTTCAGTCCAGTATGAACCTTGAGCACATTTCAGTGGCTAACTGGAAAGTAGTAAATGGATGGCTTTGCCTCTGTGAGGGACATAGTTTCTTGGCCTCTGGACCACAGCACATTTCTCATGTGGGAATTTGATCAGGAAGAAGGTGAGGGCGTTAGAGCTTGGTATCAAAGAGAAACATGGCTTGTGCTCAGCTGGCTTTCATACCTGATCCTGTACCTTGATTTGCTGAAAACCCTTTGCAATCTCTTTCAAGCCTCACAGATGATGTGTTGATATGGCTGTAGTAGAGTGTAGAAGCTTGTTTGGTTATTCCACTTGGTTAGTCAAGAGCTGATGACTAAAACAGCGTTTTTAGAAAAGGCAAAGCCCAGCTTCCAGACCAGCACAAATATTTTTCAACTTCTGAGCTGACTTTATTGACCAAAAATAAATGACAGCTTGACAAATACCAGTCCAATAAGTGTTTGAACAAATATTCTGTATTGTAAGATCATTAGTAGAGCTGTTATCCTGGTGGTGGATGATAAAGAAATTACTCTGCTCTTACAGTTTTTACATTAGATATTTATACATCTTCAATAGGCTCAGACTTCATCTCATTTTTCCTGAACTTTTTAGATTGAAGTAGCTTTGGCTAGTCCAGTGCTTCCCCCAGGTCCTCTCTGAGCAACTGCAGTTTTCCTTGCACTGAATTAGATTTGTCCAAAACATTCTTTGAAGAACACTCTTCTTTAGGAAGAGTTTAGTTTTTTCTACACATCACCTCTCCTGTTCTTGCGACAGTGAAAAAAGTGCTGACAACAGCAGTGGGGTTTGTGATACTTGAAATGTAATTGGGGGGCTGGCCTTGTAACCGTAATTGGGGGGCTGGCTGTGGTAGAGTTTGCTTTGTTTTGAGATTGACACATAGAGTTACCTTATTTCAACCTGCGATTAGAAGTGGGCATATTGTGTCATAACGGAGATGAAATTACTCGGAGTAAAAGAATCCAGAAAGCCCCAAATTATCAGGATTGTGATTTTTAAATCACAGTAAGTACAAAGTTTATGTAAAACATTACGTTCTTTTATTTATCCTAGCTGATACAAATGCTTGATAACCAAAAAGCTTCACAATGCCTTGTTTTAAGGAATGCACATTACATGAATTATTTTTGTATGAGGTGAAGCTGAGAAGTCATCTTTTATCTCCAGCATGATATGTAGTTGCAATGTAAACACTTTTGCTTTGGTCTTTGTTGGTATAATATCAGATCTTTTGAGCTGTATCTTACATTGCCATAGAGATTTGGAAAAATAATATGCAAGTTTGCACAAAGGTTTTTCCCTATACATCTGAAGAGAAAACACCTAAATTGTATTTAAAATTACCTACCCAAAATACCCCGTTGCAATCTATTACTTTAGAATTTCATCAGGGACCTGTTGCAGGGCAAAACTCTAAATTAATTGTTCCGCAGTTTAAAGACTATAATTTCACTTCAGAGCCAACCTTGCTTGATTAAATCCGCCTTAAATGAAACAGCCAAGAATTCTTTTGATTAAAGTTAATGAACAGAAGTTAGTGTGTATCTGTCCTTTCATGCAATTAGAAATCAGTAGATAAGAGTATAGGATCCTTTTTTTTAAGTAAATTCAGATGATGTATATCCTTTTTTCGTATTTTTTAAGCAAAAACTTCATAAAGGCAGCACTTGTCACAAGAAATAAGTGAGTCACTGAATGTATGTGTTCCTGTTTTAACTGCAAAGTCTCTTTTTTTCTTTAGTGAGTTGCTAGATCTGTAAATGACAGTAAAAAGAAGTTTTCCTGAAATCCCAGCTTCTTTGGATACTGCATTTCTGTATCGTATGATTCCCCTGATTATTTTTTTTCCTTCTTTTAGACTCATGCTTTGTTGTGGTAATGAACATTATTGTTAGCCCTGTTTTCCCATTGTGCAGCCAGAAAAACTGGGCAGGAGCCTAGGCTGACATAGCAGATTGAGTTGTGTTTCTTGACTCCTTGGTCAGAAGCCTTGCAGTCATGCACTCAACTAGACCTTCTTTACTGCTCTTGCTCTCACCAGTGTGTTTAGGGAAAAGCAATTGCTATGCTTACAAAATCCCAACAGGTGGTTGCTTAAAGTAAAACAAAAACTCTCCCAAGCCTCAGCCTGTCTCCTTGTCTCTGTTCCCTGTTTCCTTCTCCCTATTCCCAGGCCTGCATTTCCTCAGGTTGGTTTGCAGACAGCAGAGGAGAGCAAGCAAAATCCCCAATGGGCTTTTCAGGGGGGTATCAACAGACATTTCAAGAGTCAGTAGGAGTCATGTGTTGCCTTTTGGTGCCACTTACAGAGCTCAGGGAGTGAAAGTCAACCTGTGACAGTTTGGGAAGGTGAGCCTACGTCAAGTTTTGTAGAGGAGCACATACATCTTCCTGGCATTGCCTCTCCTCTTCTTTGTTCTTGGTACTTTGAACCTCTTTAAAAAATAGACGTGCTCAATTTATTTAAAATTAATAATACAATTGTCCTTAACTTCCTCAGTTCCTGGTGTCTACTGATGAGGATTTCAATGATAGGTGTTACTGCAAGAGGCAGAAATAAATCTTGGAAGAGCTGCATAATTCAATTTTGCTGTCCAGTCTGTAGCACTGGCTGGGGAGAGTATTGTAGACGCTGAACTGGCTGAAATGTTGCTGTTACCTTCAGTCAAAATTAACCTTCTAAAAGTAGATTACCTTAGAAGCCAAGTCCTTTGTTTGGTTTTCAGTTTGCGTTTTCACTCGAGTTCCTTTGGAGGTGACAATTTCTAGGGTATTTTTGGTATAACGCTCTAAAGTTAGCCATGCCATCCTTCCCTTTTAAAAGTGAGAGTCTGCTGGATTTTAATGGCTCCAGGAACCTGGTACTTAAGGAAAACGGGAAATAATGAAAATAGCACCTTTTGTTGAACTTGAATTCATTTTTATTATTTAAATGTCTTAGTAGTTTTCAAATTAACACCTTGGTGGCAACCAGCAAAAGAAACATCAGAGGATAAAAAAACCCTTAAAATACTTGTTGACAAATTTGGGCAAAAGAATATTCAAGTCTGCCAGAGACCTCATTCGTTGAGGTTTTCCTTGCAGTCATGAGGACAGAAACATTTAAATGAGATTTTAGATGATTCATCATCTGAATATTGAGTATGAACTTCATTAGCACATCCCTGCTGGCACACTGGCTTTTGTTTCACAGGGCCATCCCTTAATATGTTTAACAAACTGCTTCATTCTAGTTACGGGTCAATTGATGTTTCTATTGCAAAAATCCAATCAAGTGAGATTTAAGTTACCATTTCTGTTTGATTTTTTTTTTCCGCCCTCTCTGACTCCAGTCACAAAGACTTTTCAAAGCTACCATATACATATTTGTTCAAAGTGATTATTGAAAAGAAATTATTAGACTTGGGTATCAGCTTACAACAGCATCCCTAATACCAAAGCTTTTTAAAAGGAGCTTTAAAGGCAGCTACTCAGCAGCCTGGCTCTTACAGATTGAATGTTTGCTTCTGATAGACCATTTGTAAGTACTTTTCTTAGCAGCATCTAGATGAGATGGACTTCAGAACGCGTTCAGAATACATTTGGTAATCATTGGAAGATAAAAGAAAGCTCTTCTTTTTTTTTTTACAGACATGAATGCACACCAGAAATGACTGCCAGTGCAAAAGTAAACTGCTGCAAATGCTGTTTGATAATCCTAGAGAGGCTTGTTTCATACCCATAGCCTGAACTACAGAATGCAATATCTTGGAGTGATGGTTTTAATTTCCCACTAGAGGAATAGGGATGCAGTGGGAGCAGGGAAGGAAAGAGCACAGGTGCATCCACAATGATAAGAGGGTGTGTGGTTGGGCCATATTGTGAATATCAATATATTAAATCCATAGTTATATGGATAGTTAAATGAAATCCATGTCATAGATCATTTTCTGTTAGGTACAGTTAATCTATACTAAGTGCCTTTCATAATCTCTAGTAACCATTGAAAAATTTAAGAACAAAAATAACTGCTTTTCAGCAACAACACTAAAGTCTTGCCTTGCCTGCAGACAGTAAGACTTTGCATTTAGCCATCTGAGAGCAATTCCACACGTTGGGTCCCCATCCGTCAGTCTTCATGGCTTTTCTGGTTTTGAAGCATCAGCCCTCAAAAAAGTTGCAGCTTTCAGCACTGAAGCATTTAATCTTTTTTGGGTGGTTCTTCTTTTGTAAGACCCAGTTGGCTTCAAAAAGTGAATAAATAAAATTAATTTTACGTATTGATTACAGTCACTAGATACAAAGAAGCAGAAATTAGGACTTTGTGTAGGTCAGCAGTTGATCCCATACCAATAAAATGTTACTTTGATTAAATACCGTAGACTCTCAGCCAGGCCCGCAGCAATACAAGACATTATTCTTATGATAGGAACAGATGATAAAGATGATTGTTTAGAAGGCGTGAAAGCCTGGGGTTATATTCTGGATGAGTTAATTTTAAGCTCTGGTCCAACAAACTATTGGATGCAGAAAGAATGATGAGCGTAAGCAGCCTCTTGGTCCCATTTGCTCCAACTCAAGATGTTATTCAAGATCAGGTCTGAAACCCCGTTTTGCAGAGTTTGCTATAGGTAACTTAGCATAATATACATTCCCCTTGACAAGAATTTTGGTGTTTCTTTAGCTGTATAACTTCATATCCCTACCTCAAAAATGATCTTTTGAGATCAGATATTTATGTCCATTGCAACCAGAATTAAACAGGATTTGCACTTTGGAGGCATTTGTTTTTTTCTTTCCTTTTTAGATATTTCAGAGTATCAGGAAATAAGGAGGTATGTTTATCATGATTTAGTAAATTTAGAATATGTGACAGCATATAGTTTGAGCTCCAGTTTAGCTCCAGATCTAATGTGTTTTGCTGTCAGGTCAGAATAAATTGCCCAAGATCCCCCTACAAATCAAGTTTTGAAGTTGTGTACCTTTATCTCGGTCTCCAGTAATGGCTCTCCACATTCAGATGTGGGCAGATGAATAAAGGGGGTGCTTAGCCAAGGACACTGGATTGAACTCGGTGCTATCCCTTTTCAAAGCCAGCACATCAGTCATCCTCCAGCATCTGATTTCACCAGAGGAAGCAGAGGGTGATGCATGTCAAGTGCTTTGGTAGCTGTTCGCCAAGGCCGCTCCAGCAGACGACACGCTGTCACTGCCGGCCCAGGGATGCGTGGTAAATTCAATCTTGTTGTTGTTCTTTCTGAATAAATTTTGACAGGACTTGTTTTGACTTGTGCTCTGGAGAAAAGATGGGTTTCCTTCACTAGTCAGGTCTGTTTTGATCCTTTTCAATACAGCCACTCACTTCCTGAAGACAACTCACACTGATAGAGCACCTGTAAATCATAGCCCTTGCTGCCTTTTTTTTCACTTTCCTGCCAGCCTACAATCCAGTTTTGATCGGAGCTGCCTAAAGCCAATAAATATAAGCTTTTAGCATGCAGATGTAAGAAATATGAAGTCCTGTGGATTTTAAATGAATTTCAGTCAGAATAAGATTGTAATTTGGGATGTAGACTGTCTTCAGAAGTTAATTCAACTGATGTGGCATAATAGTAATTCAGCATAATGTGCTCATGCCATCAGACTTGCACAGAAAAATGCTCCAAATAGGTATAATGAATAGTTTGGATTTTGAAAACCTGGGAGAGCAATTTCACCTTGATTCATAACTGGCATCTCTCAGAATACACGTACATTAAGAAAATTCAAAAAGTTGTATGAATTCAAGTAAATTTCAGTACCACCTTGGGTAAAGTTAAGTTTTAGTGGCAGTCAAACACTTCTGGAAATGTAGTGGTAGAATCTGCTTTCACCTGTACAGCTGTGGAGGAAACTAACCCTGATTCACGGAATCTGCATTATGCTGTGCATGAAAAACATAGACAGACTTTCTCAAGGGGATAAAAATGTAAGTTCTAGGGTTTTTTAAATGGAATTTTGTCTGGTTAAAGAGCTTGATTCTTACCTGCTTAGTTCCAGAGTCGTTTAGGTACCTCTAAACGTGCTGTGTATGGTATTGCTGCATCTCTCTCTGCTTTGGGTAAAGTCCAGCCCCAACACAGACTTCTGCAGTGTTAGTGCCACTGCAGAGACAAGAAGTCAAGTCTCCATCATTCAGCTTTGTAGCTCCAACAACGGCAGCGGCTTTCAAAGTAAAATTCTGGTTTTATAGATCCAGCATTTACAGCCATGTTAATATTTGGGGACTATGTAGGTAAATCAATTCACTAACAAAAGAGCTACATTACATTTTTGGTAGAAGCTTGCAGTCGCACCTCCTCCCATCTAGCTTCTTAGGAAACAAGTTCAGTCCAACAAGTTAAGAGCTTACATATGTGTGTCACAGTCAAATTGGCAAGATATTTGCTAGTAAATCAAAAACCCCAACCTAGCATAATTTGCCACACTTGCATTATTTCTGTTAAGAGATGCTTGTAATGTAGGATTTGTTTGGGATGGAAGGTGGTGTGTGGGGTGGGGTTGTACATGCAAACACACAGGGTAAGATGATACTGACTGGGATGTTCTCGATCAATCTATTTATTTATTTATTTATTTATTCGCTGACTACTAGGCATTACCTGTAAACAGCCTTGCTTCTGATTAGACCTAATCAAAGTGAGCAGGAAGGGTTTGATTAAAACAAGCCAATCCTTTATTCTCAGCTTGTGTTTATCCAGCCATGAGCCTAATTAATGCCTGTCAATCTGAAGCAATTAAACCCCCCCCCCCTTTAGTATATGACTTAACACAGTGGTGACTTGTCATTTTCAAACATGTGAATCTGTCTGTTCTCCTGAGAAATCTCTTTGTGCTTATGCAAGTCATGTGTGACTCAAGCAGGTTCTCTGATACGTGGGACAGACACGTTCTGGAGATATTTGTCACCTCTGGCTCCTCAAGGAGGCTTTGCACTAGACACTCTGACAGTGTCTAGTACTGCTGGTTTTTTGTAAGGAGAACCCAGCCATCCTGGTCTTTCAGCAAAAGATAATTGGTCCAGGTGATCCTGTCATAATTTTAGAAGCTTTGTCTCCCAGATTTTTCCACAGAAATAAGATCCTTCAGGCACCAGGTAGTCTCCCAGGCAGTAAGTATTTTTCTCATTGCTCTGAAATCGCAGCTGCACAGAATGACCCTAAGGGTGTGTGCAGAGATAAATGTGTGCGGATCCAGAGGTGACATTAGGTGCTTCCTGAGGGGCCTGAAATATCACTTGAGATATTGAATATCGCATGCTGTTCCTCTCACATACTTTACTCAAATCTGCTTTGTGGTATCTTGCAATATATGTCAAGGTGTTGGGGAAAAGAATTGAAGCGTTGTGTTTTCTTTATTAAAAAAAAAAAAAAGAAAACCCCACAGAAGACCAGAATGTTTCTGAGCAAGTTCTGTCTGGTGAGTGGAGAATTGATATGAATCTGGAATTGATGAAGGTGAAGGTACTAGTTGTAGCCCATGTATGGTCCCCCATCCTTTTGGAGTGCTGTCCTCCAAAGTAATGCCACCTCATATTCTGTACTATTGCTATCTGCAAATTCTTTCCCTGTTTGCTCAAATTTAATAAATCCAGAAATGGATCTGAAACTACCGTGAGAGCTATGAGAGCATTATTCTGGCAATTACTCACTCCTGATTAGCAAGTTTAGCCTTAGGTGGTCCCTGAGGGAAGGGCAGATGGTTTGAGCAGCAGACATAAGGGAGAAGCTTAACTGTGGTGAACCAACTTGTGACCTGGAGGGCTGAGCTATCCTTGCAGACTGCAGGAGGAGCCTGCACAAAACATCCCACTTTGGACAGCTTGAATACACCTTGTAATGTCAGGGTATTTGGCATAAGAGAACCTGCTCCCTTGGAATTCAGTTTGTAAAGGAACTTCCTGTATTGTGGCTAATGGCCTTCCCTGTCCTCCACACCTGACCCAGATAATCCAGTCCTGTGTGGTGGTGGAGATATGATGTGTGTCCTGGATTAAGCAGAGCTGGCTTAGCTTGCAGCCCTTTTCGTAAGGGTTCATATCTTCTTCACTCCAATACTAACTTACCTCCCTGTACAGTGTCTGACTTTTGCCAGTGAGCAAAGAACAAAACACAAGGAAGTAGTAGATCCAATGAGAAGTTTGAATGCTATTTTTCTTACTGTGTTCTGTATAAAACATCTCCCCAGACAGGGCCCTTTGCCAACCTGAAGCCTCCGTGGGACACCATCACCTGTCAGTACCATTTCAGCCCAGCTTTGTTTTTGTCAAAAGGCTGTAGTTAGTGACAATAGCTGGCGTTTCTGCAGTTTTGAAAAACGACTCTGGAAGTAATTTTTTTCTCTTCAGGACATCAATGGAAAGGTTTAAAATGGAGAAAGTTGGTTAATTTGGGGAAGGATCCCCAAATATTAATTTTTCCTTTGCTGTGCCCAACAATTACTTTCTAGGAGACAAAGGCAGGAGGAGATGCGCTCCCATTTCTGCATTCCATCGGGCTCCCTTTGCATGCCTTGTCTTCTAAGCAGATCCTTATTTTTATGATCACAGATTGGAAGCGAAGCATGTGCCTGTCTGCTTGTTTTGAGGTACAGTCTTCCTCAGGAAGATCTGACTTTGCAAATACCTAATTACAGCACAATATGGTTTTTCAGAGTCAAGGAATATGTTTCAATCTGCCTGGTTTGGGGTGTTTGGTTTCTTTTTTTTGGTAATCAGATTCCTATCCTATAGAAAACAGCTGTGATACCTGCCTATGCTTTGCTCTATGAATAATTCAAATCAAAGTCTGATTTAAAGCCTGCAGTGCTTAGCACTAGTCAACAGAATAATTATGTGATTGGTGCTGAGAGGAACTAGCATCTATATTAAAGGGGGAGAGGAGCCTATGCTAAAGTTAGATGAGCAAGTTAATTAGTCCTGCCTCTACCACCAGTGACCTTCGATGACCTTGTGGTAGAGCTTTTGACTGTCACATTGATGTATAGGTGCTGAAAACTTGGTATTGTTTCAAAGAATCCCCAAAGCCTTGTAAGGTTTATCTTATTAAAGTTTCTGGTGCTTTCAGCTCTAGCATATATTAGCAGGTGGTATTTCTAATGCTAACTGTAAAATGTAACTTTTAAAGAATTTTAAACACTGACTTTTTTGAGGGAATGGCTAGAAATAGCGGTATGAAAGCAAAAGCTCAAAGTTTTTTCGCTTTCTGCAAGTACCAGAGTTGATGAGTTTTTAAACACACCAAATTTTAATGAAAAAATCCAATTCTTGCTAAGCTCTGCTATTGGTCTCTGAGGCTATTGCTGTTTGTAATGGATTAGGAGAACAATGTCGCTGAACTAAGTTCCTCTTTAATATGCCACAATTGAAAGGATGATAAGAATTCCACATTTCAGAAAGCTTTTTGATTGTAATAACTTTAATAACTTTAAATTAAGTTATGGCTTTATATTGAAATGTATAAAATTATGAGGTTCCCACATCACGAAGTAGTGCAAAAAACATTAGAATGACTTTGCTGTGCTGATGGATTGAGCTCAGGATGAACACTGGCCTATTGCTAAAAAGGTGAACCCTATTAAAATGATTTTTAATAAGCTTTTAAAATGGTTGCCGTTTTGCTATTTGCATAATTAAAAGGGAGGAAAACTACTCAGATAAGTAAAGAAAGAAAAACCTTTGGGCCTCACACCACTTTCTACAGTTTTGTTTCACTTGTAAAGTTAAAATTTGCAGATACAGCTGTCATAAATTTTAAATTAAAGGGCGTGCAAGTTGTATTGCCTTCTAAGAGGGCAGAATCCTGCTTTTCCTATTTTTTTTTTTAACCCGCCTTTCAAGCTCTATTTTGTACTCTAAACTAGTTCCTGAGTGTGTGTTTAACCTGAACAACCAAACACTACTGATGTGTAAGTTGCCCATTTTACATCCCTGTTACAGTTCCAGGGTCCTGTGCCCTCACACTGAGACGTTTACAAACGAATCATTAGGATACTTTCCAGCAAACCAGCAGCGTAGCAGGTTGGATGCTATTAGTGAAATGAAACTCCAAAGTGTATTTGGAAGAACACTGATTACCAGGCTAAATAATCCAGAACAAATGGCCAGAGTTTTGAAAGGCTAACAAACGAAAATCAGTAATAAAACTGAGCCTTTTGGAATATTTTAACAGTTAACTAGTTTTTTCTTTCTGAGATAATCATGCAAACCTAGTAGCTGTAACGTAGTGCACAGGGACAATGATTTAGTTGCTATCAGTAGGAAGCAAATCAGTACACTAATTTGTATAAAATTTGGACATGTTTCTATGAAGGCAGCCTGAGCTTGCCAGTCCCTGCTAAGAATTTTTTTTTCAAGGAACACATCAAAAGACACCAGAGTGCTTCCCACCTAGTTTTAACTCACCACAAATAACACTATTCTGTAAACAGAGAAAAATTGTGTCTGCTGCTGGAAGTGGATTTAATATGAAAGCTTTGAAAACAGCTTTTCTGCTGCCCACCAAGTCCTGACAGAGGGGATCCTTTCATCTAGCCTTGCTCCCACTCCAGCTGCTTGCAGTGGCCTCCTGGGTTGCAGCGTTGAATCCCCTCTGGATCTCTAAGTTTCCTTTCTGTCATTTCTGGCACTTGTTGCTGTGCTGCTCCACTCCCGGCGTGCTGTGGCCCTCATCCTGTCCCTATCCCATCCGAATTTGGGAAGCGTTGGTAGGGAGCACTCATCTTTTTCTCCTGTCACTTTCTTCATTGCCCTCACTGCAGCCAACAGGACAGAGCAACCTTCCCCTGTGTTGTCCAGCCACAGCTCTTTCATCGAGGCATATGGTTGTGGTGTGAGCAAAAACACTTCCGCCGTCAGTCAGTGTTCCCCTCACTCCAGGACGTCACTCCCAGCCAGCATCTTTGGGCAGAGCAGCCTGTATTTCAGTGAAGCAACAGCTTCTTTGTGTCAAGGGCACACCAGCTCTGGGCTATCTTAACACATCAGCATTGCAAACAAGGGCAAATGCAGATCTGGGTTTTATAAGTGTGCTAATTTGCTCAGAGGTGGTTGTTGAAGAGCACATAATGCCAAGCCATATGGCAGGAAACCTTCATACAAAATTAATTCCATCATTATCTGGTAGAGTCTGCTTGTTGCCATTTTCCCAAGGATCTTTTTCGTATTCAGAGAATCTGTGATACTCACTGAGCAACTCTGGAGCACAGATCTGGGAAAAGAAGTGTGCCTGCAGTTCCTAGTGTTTTCCTGTCACATAAGTGTATATTTAGAGCAGAGGGATTTTTTGTACTCTGCCATTAGAGCTATCATGCCAAAACAATGAGTAATGGCTTTACAGGAAAGGCATGACAGTCAATTATCTGGCCATACATACCAAGGTGAATGCAATAGGTCTTGTAATGTGTCCAGCGAGATATTTTGGTACCTTTGAGCCTTCGGTAGCCATAAACTGGAATTACTGCAGTAACTTTTCAGCACAGTGCTAAAATTCTAACATGTTTTACATTTGATTTTCTACCATATTCATTCTTCAGGCATTACTGGTTTGAGACTTTTTTTAAAGAACCTTACTTTGAGAACTAATTGTGATAAATGTTGATATGACATCTGTTGCTCACTTTAAATTACCTCTTAGTCTGTTGGAATTCATCTTGAAGGCACTTTTGTAATGAATTTTTTTTTTCATGGACATTAATACAACCTGTGGCAGATCTGAATAAAAAAGAAAATTCACCATTCCTGCCAAGAGAATAGTTTATGTTCCAGCTGCTTTTTTTGTTGTTATTGTTTTCCTGCTTTCTGTGATATTAATACAGATGGTTTCCAAGGTACCTAAAAAGATAATAGGTTGTTACAGTTTGGAGGAATTCACCTTGGGAAGCAAGTGAATAATTAGGACAGTTTCCTGAACAAACCATTTCCATGACCCCAGAGCTGCTGCATTCAAATGACTAAACCTTGTGTTCTTCAGAGGAGAATGTGCTTCTCTGTCTTGCAGATATAATTCCCACTGAATCCCAGATTAGTGAATAATTTCATGAGTTATGACTTTCTGTGGTCAATCTGTAGCAGAGCAAAGGAGTTTATCTCTGTGTTCCAGATGACATTTCCTTTACAGCTATTTGGATGATGTAGGGTATTTTTTAGCACCTGTCTGATCAACTGATCTACAGTGTTTCATTCAAAAGATATAAATATGACTTATTAAGTCATGCTAAATGTGAAGGAAGCTTAATCACGTTTGTGAAAACTAACTGTGTTAATATACAGCTGCCACAGTTTCTGTGGGTACAAATGACTGCAAGTGGCACAGAGGTTGGTGAATATTAACTTCTGGGATGAGAAGGAAGCATCTTACACATGCTTCTCATGTGTAAGACTTAAAAAAAAAAAAAGAAATTTCAAGGGCAGCTCAGTGAAAAGATGCTGGTAGGTTCTGAGATAATATGGAAGTCATGCAATCTTTCTGCAGATGGCCTTGATCAAAACAAATCCCATTTGGGGTTTGTGGAGGCTTTATGAGCGAAAGATTTTTGAAGCCCTTTTGTGTCCATATGTAGTGAAATTCCTGCAGAATGGATTTGAGGTTTGCACCTGCTATGGTGTTTGGTAATGCTAGACAACAGTATTAGCGGGTCATGATTAGCAGAAAGCATTACATGACTGCAGAATAAACCAGAAAGCACCACACAGGCACAGAACAGAAGAGTTGCAAAGCTGGGCAGAGGAAGAAAGTGAAAAATACTTATTGTCTGCTTTTCCTGAGCTCAATACACACATTTCAGTAGACCTATTTTATGAATGGATTTACATGCTGATATTTATTAAACGGACTATTCACAGGCCATGGCAATCTTGTTTCTTTTATTTTTTTATTTTTTTACACTGGTGTTCATTTAATTCTTCAAAGTGATTGTAATCAATCTGATGAAGTAAACCGTACAACATTTTGCATTTCCTTCCACAGAAATACCTCAGGAGCTTTTTCTCTGCCATGCTGCAATCTCCATCATCTCCGCTGCACATCGATAAGGTGGGGCTGACACTGTCCAAATACACCATCTGCGAGTTCTCACCCTTCTTCAGGAAAGGCGTTTTTGACTACAGCAGCCATGGGACCAGCTGACTTTTGGGCCAGGATCCTTGCTGGAGAAATGCAGTCAGAGTGGTGCCTTCACTTCCATGGTGTGAGAGGAATGAGAGGAAGGACAAAAAGCTGTTTTCCTCCATACTTGGAAAATTGCATCCAAACAACACCAAATAGAGAGACAGCTATACCCCAGTGCTATCCCATGTCCTTTACCAGCTCTCATAGTAGTGCCTGCATTTTCCTGGCGTGGGATATATGGACATTTTGGTGTGAGTTGTTCTGTTAATACAGTACAAAGATTCTGACTCTCCTGATGAGTTTGGAACCCCTTCTTGGCGGGAGTGCTTCCTTCCCATTTGCTCAGACAATTTGTTCTGGTAGTTCAAGAGCATCTCATGTTTACCGTGGCAGTGTGTCATGCTGACAGAGGGTTTCTGAGCAGCCTTTTGGTTTCTGTCCAAGCTGTTCCTTAAAGAACAGTTTCTCTTTTGTTTCTTTACAGCATTCTGTCGTGTTTAAGGTAATGCTCACACTCCACTGTTGTTTCAATTTCTTTTCCCCTTCCAGATACACATTTTAGCTATTTGACTGTATAATTGTATAGTTTCCCTGAGAAGAATTGAAGGGCCTGGGTAACTTGAATGTTTACAAAAATATATGCAGCAGAAAGAATATAATTTAAACCCTGTCAAAGTCTTCCACACTTGGTTGTTTTGAGGCAGAACAAATCACTCACCATTAATGAAGAAGCAGAGGAAGCAATAGTTACCAAAGAACATGGTCAGCATCTTTTCAGATCTCCTAATTACTAAGACTGTAAGTGGAAACTCTGCACTGTACAGAACTCATAGCTATGCATAAAGCTTATGCAAAGTGCTATATATAATTTTTTAAATAGCTTCCTCACAATAGCTGTAAACCCAAAATTTTATTTGCAAATTTAAAATTTGCAGGATTTGACTATTAGTACTTTAAAATTACTCAGGACTCATTCAGACTTGCACATGTATATATAGATAGAATTCATTTTGTATTGCTGCAGAATCAAAAATATCTGTACACTGGAATTGATTATGTGTACAGGTTAATGTATAATTGGTTGTATAAAAATCAGAATTGAATGACTTCTAGCTATTAAAATGCATAAGGAAAAGCAAGTTTCATGTGCTGTTCATTCAGAGTGTGAAACATTGTTTCTGAGGTGCCTCACTGACCACTGGTAGCTTGTGGTAATGAAATTATTTCATGTTACAGAAAATTATCATTAAAACCTGAAGTAACAAGACTGGTGACATTTTTATTTCATGACCTAAATTATAGGAACAGTAATGTTTTACATTTTATGAGATACATCCACAGTCCTGAGGGAACTGGCCAAGGAAGTGGCTAAGCCACTATCCACCATGTTTGAGAAGTCATGGCAGTCCAGTGAAGTTCCAACTGACTGGAAAAGGGGAAACATAACTCCCAATTTTAAAAAGGGAAATAAAGAAGACCCAGGAAACTACAGGCCAGTCAGTCTCACCTCAGTGCCTGGCAAGACCATGGAGCAGAACCTCTTGGAAACTGCTGAGGCACATAGTAAACAATGAGGTGATTGGTGACAGCCAGTGGCTTCACTAAAGGCAAATCATGCCTGACAAATTTGGTGGTCTGGAGAAGAGAGGCTCTGGGGAGATCTTCTAGACCCCCTTCCGGTACTTACAGGTGGTCTAAGGGAAGACTGGAGTGGGACTTGGCACAAGGACATGCAGGGATAGGGGGAACGCCTGTCAGCTGTGTTTATTAGATAATATGAAGAAATTCTGGACTAGAAATTCTCACTTGTGGTGAGGCACTGGCACAGGTTGCCCAGGGAGGCTGTGGAGCACCCCATCCCTGGAGATGTTCAAGGCCAGGCTGGATGTGGTTCTGAGCAACCTGATCCAGTGGAAGGTGTCCCTACACATATGGCAGGGGGTTGGAACTAGATGGTCTTTAAGATCCCTTCCAAACCCAGCCATTCCATCATGGTGTTAAAAGATAACTGGATTCCATTACTAAGCATAGGCTGCTACAATAAGAATCTTTAATTAAAAAAAAAAAAAGAAATTAGAATGTATCATTTAAATTTGAGAGTATTTTTTTTAATTTTGATTCATTTCAGGGAAAACAAAAATTAGGGTAAAATTTCTAAACCGCCAGAGGCCAATTATCAGGAGGGTAGGCTTTAATGCCTTTGGATATGTCTGACACTATCTGACCCCTGCTGACTTAGGCATCTTAATGCCTTCAACTGGGAAACTAAGCATTCCAATAAAATCTGTTGATTCCCAAACTGTTTTTTTCACCATATCCCAGCCATTCCTGGACTCCCTCATGCCCTTCTGCACTGAAGTGCTAACTTTGCCTGCATTTCATCACCAACAGAGACCTGACCTCATGAATCCTTGCTATGCCCGGTGCCTTTACTGCACCTCTCAGAGTTCTCCCAGGCCCTTCTCTGCACACACCATCCCCCTGAGCAGGAGGCCGTGTCTTCTCTTCCTTCCCTACCTGGCCATTAGGCTTTGCTTGTGCTTTCCAAACCAGAAAGTGGAGATTAGACACTTGCTGGATTCCTATGGTGAGCTGAGTAACTGGAGTTTGGTGTTGCTGGACAGGTTAATGGAAGATTGGTATCTTCCTGTATCTTCCTGTGGGTGTATTTCTCTGATGCCCAGAGTGATTCAGAGGCAGAAACTGGGGATAGTATTGCTGGTTTTCATATTTGACCCTAAATCTCACTTCAAAACCAGTAACTCTATTCTGTTTCTCCTGCTCCCTCTCCTACCTCACTGCAGTGCACAATGATAAAGAATTAACACCTCAGAGTCTTTAGAGAATGAATTTGATATAACTGTAGAGCAATGTTTCTTGTGTGCCACTTCTATGAAAGGACCAGGCAGGCCAAGAAATGGCAAACTGCTTTATCTGCTGCACAAACCCAGTTCCTGCAGGTGTCCTACATGAAAAACCACTGGTGTGCCAAGGAAATCTCCATCATGCTGTCCGGCAAAGGCTGGTCTGTGAGAAGGGCTGAGCAAACACCTCCCAGAGTCAAGTCCTGTGCTTTGTGTCACTTTGGATTTGGAGGGTCTGCTTAAGAAAAACACCTTATCTAGACAGAGAGTTAAGTCAAGTGAAAAATATTAATATTCTTTTTTTTTTTTAACTTTAATTTAAAGGAAGACTTGTACTGGCTTCCTGTCTACAGTACAAATTAATTCAGGGAGGACCAGATGTTCTGGTGGTGTAAACCTGCCAATAAGGTGGTTAATTTATGTTGGCTAGTTTATGTGGCCTGCAGCGTTAAATGTGTACATGGCAAATAACAAAGTAAAGGCCGATTAATCACTCCATTTAAAGTGTCATCATGTTAAAAGCTACAGAATTGCCAGTGTAAGCATGCAATTAGGACCACAACCCCAGGCTACCAACTTTTCCCACCTTCTTATCTCTCTGTCACCGGTATCGAGAGTTTAATCAGTAATGGCAAGCTCAGGCTAAGCTAAGAGGCATCTTTTAATAATTTCATCAGTAAAAAATATGATCTTTATACAGCCTTTAAACCCAGACTTCCATCAGAAGTTTTCCATAGAAGCTCAAATCCATGTTGAAATTATTAGCCATTTTCAAGATGTTCCAATTCTCTGAAGATATCCCCAGGCTCTAAAATTCTCCACGAATTTTATTTTCAAAATATTGTCACTTTCAAAAACGTTGTGGAAGTTATTTCCAGGCCTGGTAAGGGTGTATGGTTTTTTTTTCAAAGTGCATCTCTAACTGGGCAAAGTCCTTATGTAAAACCTTAATTTCTGTATCAATTCTATATGCATTTCAAGCAAAGTATGTATTTAAGTACTTTGCTAAATGGGACCATCAATTCTTACCCATGCAACTGAAGTTGTGCCTCCATTTAAGTCGCTAAATCATATTGGCTCATATCCTTGCTGACCCTACAGCAATTTTTGATCAATAGAATTGCACAAAAAAAGGCCTAAAAGCACGCTGGAGATAGTGCTGGGCTTTTTTTTTTTTTTTTTTTCCTGCATAACAACATGATCAAAATGCAAAAAACCTTCGAGCAGTGCCTCCTTGTTGGTCTTGACCCTCCACTCCTTTAACTGGAAGTGCTTTTTCTCTGAATATGCTGCTTCTGAGAGGCAAGAGGTGGAGCAGCCCTCAGAGCGCTGTTGCTAAATGTCTTCTGGCAGTCCCCTCACTCCTGTAGGTGAGAATAAGAAATAGGTTTGTATTAAACTGTGATAAATCTTGAAATTTTATATGCTGCATCTCACCAAAGCTCCAATATTGGAAGAAATTAATTCTTTTTAACTTAGAAAGATTCTTATGTCCAACCCTGGTTTTGTTTTCTCTGTGTTTCATTAGATTCTGGAAAAAAAATTATAATGTTTGATAAGCTAAAAAGCAAAAGCTTGTCTTCCAAACTCATCATGGGAAATAGAAGATATTCCTTTGCAGGAGTCTTCATGAGCAGTTAAGATCTATCAATTTCTATAGGCCCTGAGATCCAATTAAAGGGTTGAAATCTGGATATATTTTCACAGCAGACCCATAAAGTGAATTTTTGACTTCCTGAGTCCTGCCACTTTATTTTTTTTAATTATTGTTTTATTATTTTAATAGAATGTTTTATTATAATTGGTCGCAGACCAGAATCTTCTTGTAGATACAACTGTTTTTTTACAATGCAATGAAAAAAGCTGATTAGAAAAAAAGTGAATAGAATTGAATAGAATAGATCTTTAAGATCAAGTCCAGCTATTAACATACCACTGCTTTGTTATCAATAAACCATGCCCCAAGTGCCACATCCACATATGTTTTGAACATTTCCAGGGCTGTTGATTCCACCACTTCCCAGAGCAGCCTGTTCCAATGCCTGACCACCCTTTCAGTGAAGAAATTTTTCTTAATATCTAATGTAAACCTCCCCTGCTGCAATTTGAAAAAGAAACAGGTAGGAAAAGGGAACTGTGACCTGAAAATGAAGTTTGTGGGAAATAGGTAAACTCCCATGATGTCACCCTGTCTACTGCAATTAAATCCATAAAATAGCTTGTCCAACCTGACAAAAATATCAGATCACAGAAGATACTGTTCTTTTGTCTTCTTGAGACTGAGTTTTTAAACAGTTTTAAAAGGAGCGTGTGGGGAAGACTTAAGGAAACACATTAATGTTTGATAAAATGGAGGCAAGATTTTGAACCAGAAGCTCATGTCTCCAGTGCATAACAAGCCTTAGCAACAGAAATGCTAGTGGCAGCATGGGAAGGCCTGTATCTATTTTCTTCTTTATGGCTTTATTTTCTTTATAAATACTGACACTTTTCTCCAATATCATTCTGACATTGGAGCCCCTGGAACAGCTTGTGCGTTTGCACAGAGTTTCGGCAGCATTTTTGTGATTGTTTTTAAGAAAACAGTCTTAGAAAAAGAAATAGGTCTAAGAAAAAAAGTTTACAGACTTATTCAAAGTCCTTCTTGGTTTCTTTTGATAGCTTCTTCTATCTTCTCATAACGGTTTTGACCAGGTGACTTGTTCTCATTCTTTGTAAGTTTTCGATTATTTCCCTTCTATTGTCTTATTTTACAGATGGTTTAGAAGAATGTGCTGGGAAGAGCTGAAGAAAAAGCAAATCCTTTATTATCTGAAAAATGGTAGTTATCGTCTTCTGATCTAGCAAAGTGGAACATGTTTTTTTATCTTTTTACATATTTTGAACTTCTGAGCCTTCAGAGGTCTCACATGCTACAGCTTTTTGGGTTGTTACTGTACTTTTTCCCAATCATTCCTATATTCTTTTCCGTTGTAATTAACATTTGACATAAGCCTTCCTTCAAACGATGATTTTGAGGAGAGAAAGCCCACTTAATGTTACCTCCTTGTTTAAGTCTTTGCGTGACTCTATCTTTTGTCACCATCCTTCCCCAACAGTGTATTTTCTCCACATTACCCTGTTTTAATGTTACCTTGAGACAGGGATTGCCTCTAGTAATCTATTTTTCTGTTTCCTTAGAGACATGGATCAAAGATTATCAATTGAAACCAGATTTTAGTCATGTTCTGGAAAAATCAACGTTCTTGATTTTTTTATATTGTGAATTACAACAGAAATCAGTATCTCCAAAATGAGGTGGGATGATGATAATTAATATTACTGCTACTAGTATTACTATTATTATTATTAAAATACCTGGGAAAGTCCCATGTTTTCTGGACTGCTGCATCATGATTGTCTTTTATTCCCAAACATGGATACCTAGGACATGTATGGGTTGCAAATTACTCCTTTCCCATGGTGCAGAGAATCATGCTGGTAAAAGGTGCAAATGATCCTACTGATAATGAGAGCTTCAAGAATTGTTCAATGGAAACTGAAACCATGTGTATATCAAATCATCTGTTGTTTCCACTGAGTTCAACAGGAGACAAGGTAATGCGCTACTTCTGAAAAAAACAAGCCATGGCATATTTTCATCCATAACCACCTCCAATTCTCATTATTTTAGTAGCTGAGCAACAGGAGAAGAGTGCTGGACAATGTAGAGGCAGCAGAGCCCTCTGAAAGATTAGCATAAGACTATGTGAGCAATTAGATACAGATTTCAGTCTGTCCTGTGTTCAAATGTGTCCTGTTTTGAGCTTGGGAGTGTTCATTAGTGCAGCGTGGATTAAAGAAGATGCCAGTTCTGGGAAGCAGTACAGCAGACACCCTTGTGCTCCGGCACATGAAGGTTGCTCAGCAGCACGTGAAATCAGAGCCTTGGACAGGCTTCCAAACTGCCTGAGTGTATTGATTCTGGCACCTGCTTTCATAAGCAGGTGCTCAGGTTTATGTGTCCAGATGAAGTTACCTCTTAACATCTTAATTACATGCCAGACTCTCGCTGTATCTGTTGTGTGAGCAGCACTGGGTGTTGTTAGGAAAGGCAATGGGGAATGGAAGAATGCCAAAAAAAATTGCAAGAAAATAAAAAAAACAAACGAAATCCAAGTGCTTGTTCTAAAAATATATATCACAAATATCTTAATCTGTGGTAAAATGACATTTGCATGGGATTATCTACTGAATGGAACCAGAATTGCAAGTCCACCAGCAGATGAAAGCATCCCTCAGAACAGCTCATCTCATATGCAAGAGGGTTTCACTTCCTGCATTCTTTTGTGGTGGAGCAAGGTTTTGGGAGAGCGGGACTCTGTTGGAGTGTATTGGCAACATGTGTTTCATTCTGTGTGAATTAAATGAAGAGTGGCATTTGAGAGCTGTATTGAGTAATCTGACCGTTAAAATCATGATGGGATTTTACAGGGCAAGTTTTGGCCTGTTTATTAACACCCGTCTGGCATCCTGCACATTGCAGGAAAAGAGGCATGTAATAATTTTCACTACACCATTATGAAGGCTGTTGTAGTACCTTTGAAAAGGCTGGTAGATCAGAACTGCGTTGATGATATTCTGGAAAATCAGTGAGAGCAGGACTTTCTTGGGTTGAGTGATTTATTATCCAAGTAGGAGGGGTTGGGTGGTGGTTGTTGAGGCTGCACAGAGCTCTCTGCTAGAAATTTCATGGTCAGTATCTCTCTCCTTGCAGATGCTGTTGTGGTTTAATGGGACAGGTAGGTAAACATCACACAGCCACTCATCCAAGTCTGTGGGATGGTGGAGAGAATAGGGGGAAGAAAGAATAGTAAAAATTGCGGATTGAGATAAAGACAGTTTAATAGGACAGAAATGGAAGGGATATTAATAATAATAACAAATCACATGATGCACAATATCGTTGCTGCCCAGCCAGTTCCAAGCAGATTTCCCCCAGTTTATATACTGGGCACAATGCCATATGATCTGGAATATCTCTTTGGCCAGTTGGCATAAGCTGTCCAGCAGGAAAGTCCTTGACTTGGTGTAAACACTGCTTAGAATCAGCTAAAACATCGGTGTGTTATCAACAATATTCTCATCCTAAATCCAAAACACAGCACTGTACCAGCCTGTAGGAAGAAAAGTAGCTCTATCCCAGCTGAAACCAGGACAGATACACTGACCTTACAGTAACTGATTTGTTTTGTGAGCCTTTGGTTTGTCTGTACTTTGGCGAATATTCATTGTTCAGGCAGAAACTTTTCTTCCTTTGGCAGATGCCCATTCAAAAAGCAGGAAATTGGTGGTGGCAGGAGGATGGATGCAAAAGGGAACCAAGAAATGTGCTGGTGGCACTTGGGCACCTCGGGAGCCAAGTCTGACACTCCTTCCCCAGGTTATTCTACCTGATGAAGCTCAGAACTCACTTCCTCCTACCACTTCCCACAACTCATGGTGAAGTAGCTGCTCTGTGGTTTCTCTGCAGGTTTCCAATGACATTCCCTTCCTCTGGTTCCTTTGTCCAAACCTTTTTTAAAGTAAATTGCATTTCAGTTGCGGTTGTTTTGGTGATTAAATGCATGTGTCATGTTGACCTCTTTTCACTGCCTTGGGAAATTTGTTTACTGTTCCCTTACATACTGCAGAGATGGGGGGACGGGAAGGAAGCTGAAGTACCCATTGGTTTTTGTATTTCCTCTCTGTTCCTCCAGCTTTACAATGTTCAAACCCCTGTTTTCACCTTCACATAGAAATGCACCTTCAAGGACAATTTTACACTCTGGTTGGTCTCCAGGTAACCTAAATTTTTCATTCCCTTATTATTAAACCTAAGCTTGTAACTGGAACTGAACTCTCATCCCTTTTTAAATTAACCCCTTGATTCAAAATGTCAAGGATTTTCCAACTCCATCAAGTGGAAGTCACTGAAACTGGGAACCTATTGACACACCAAGGGGTTAAATCTATAGCTAATGCTGTAGATTACTGTGACTTACTAACCCTGCCACAAAAATGTCCAAAACCTGATTTTATTAGGTCTTTTACCCAGGGACAGACTTGGGAGAAAACCAAACAACTTCACAGCTGTAAAGGAAAACAAATAAAGGGCTTGGGAGTGGAAACCAGCAGTAAGCAGAGAGAATGCATCCCATGTTAACAGCCCACTGGGCAAAACAAACTGTTAATTATAAAAAATTCCACCAGTTCTCTAATCTCAGTGCAGCTGCAATGGGATGGTGCCTCTTGTCACCACAGGGTCTGGAGTGGACTGGGCAGACTGGTGTGGAGTGGCTGCCTGAGGGAGGGCTGTGGGGTTTGGCCACCTTTCCCAGCTCTGGGAGATGTGGTTCCTCAACAGCCAGTCTGGCTGTGCGACGGTGTGTCCGTGGGGCCGCTGGGACAAGCGCAGGCGCTGGGCTCAGTGAGGGCATGTGGATGCTCCAGAGGGCCACACCAGGACACACGGCTCCGAGGCATCCCCCTGCCCCCGCTCCCAGCACAGGAGGTGTTGACAGATGGTTTGCATGTTTGAGAAATCAAGGCCAGGATTTCTGCAGCCTTGCGGGGCACCCCGGAGAGCCGCTCCTTGCCAGCTCTTAGCTCAGGTAACACAAACAAGGCTGGGAAGCAGAAAAACAAGCTTTTCATCTGATTCCGCCACCACATGCTCCTTCCCTGTGGTGCACAGGGTGGAAAGAAGAGTCATGGCCAGATGGTAAGGAGGATCCCAAGGGAGCAGGTAGCCCTGGGACGAGCACTGCCCACCCCTGCTCCCAGCCCTGCACCGCAATTTGGCTCCTTCCCTGCACCGCTGGGAACATGGCATCATTTCCTGGCTACACAAATCACACATGAGTTTAAAAAGCAAATGGTGGATGCAACGTAGCACAGGGAGATGGGCAGGGGAAAGGAGGGAATTTGACAGTGAGTTTGGGTTTGCAGAGGGTAGTAAATCTTCAAGCATCCAGGGTTTTGGAGGAGGAGTGGGCTCAAAGGTTTACAGGAATTGTTTCCTCTGCGGTGAAACACGGATTACAAGTAATTCTAAGGTCTATAAGGCTGGAGACTGGCAGTCTCACCTTATGTTATTCCAAATATGTTGTTTTCCTCTTATTGTTGCCGGGTTTGTCTTCTACAGGAATGCCTTGACAAGGTGTTGCAGCAATTTTCCCAACAGATATGATAGTCCATCTCTACCGGATTTAGAAGATATTTGCTCAAGGATGGCACATTCCCTGTACCATCAATTCTGTGAAAGTACTAAATTAGGATATTAGTTATTAAATCTGACTACACAAATTACCATTTATATAATTGTAAATCCGTCTCTACTGAGCAACCATTTTTATGGTTATGATCTTAATATTTACATAAAAATTGCAGTACACAATGTAAATTGTGTATTCCAACCTGCAAATTTTGCTGAGGATTTACACATGCAGAATAACTTATTTTCTCCTTCTTAAGCAACAGTAATCATAAGTAATGTGCAGAAACATTAATAACCACGGTCTCGCATGAAAACTGTGTTTTTTCCCCTCTGTAACCTGCTGTAATTACAGTGTACATCAATTCCACCATAGGTAGATACACCAGATTTTATTTTCCCCTTTTTCTCATACAATTTTAATGACTATCCCTGCTTAGAATACAACATTTTAAATTAAAAAATTAAAAATTTAGAAGTAGATTGTTTCCCTGACAACAGCGACAGCAACATTTAATTCCCCCCTGTGTCATTTGTAAATAAATATATACAGTTGGTGATACCAGTGAGATAACGCGCCTGAGGCTAATTGTGCCATTACAAATATTTGAAGCCTAAGCTTGATAATGCAGGTCATGGTACTTAAATATGTATGAACTGAACTAATTTAACGTGCTTGCTGCTTACCAGCGTACCGACAGAACCTTTGCTAGCATGTTCATCATGAAGCAGCTGAGTTATGCTGTGTTGGGATCGTGGAGCTTGGGATTTCTTTGGGCTTCTGGTGGCAGCTAAAGGGAAGAGGCTCACGTGGGATCATGGGAGTTGTGGAACAGATCCTGCCATCTTTCTTCAGGCCCATGACTCTTCTCCTGGATTCCACTTGTGAGACTTTCCAGTTCAGCATGAGGGATATGTAATAGAGCTTTGCCTTAGTAATCCCTGCATAAAGATGGCAGGTTTGACTTTGATTTATTGGTCTCTGGCACTGGTCCAAGAGAAACTGTGTGTGGGTGGGTTTTGCTCAGAACCACTAGCAGGAGTGCCCTGTGGTTGCATTTGGAGACTGGAACTCTGCAGAGCAGCTGCACTGTCATGTTGTGGTCATCCTCTGATGGTGAGGCTGGCCTGGACATGGCCAGAGGCCGGGTCCCTGCAGGGGATCTGACAAAGGCCAGCTGGACTTTTGGCACTGCACATTAATGGTTTATTAAGACAGAAAAAGATGAGGAGGGGAAAATGCCAAGCTTTTTGGTCTAATCCCTGTGTCTTGCCCTGTGGCTATATAGAAATCACTAAAGTTTACAAGCTCCCTGTGTGCAAGTTGTTCTGCTTGCTGTGAACTCATCTCTCGGTTTTGTCCTACCAAGCATTGAGCTCAGCTCTAGTGGAAAAAAGCCCCTTTAAACCCATTGATGGATGAGCACTGCTCTTAAGCTCAGGACTGGTGGCTTAGCCTGTAAAGAGCTTTTGCCAGGCACAGGGGTGCTTTGGCTGTCAAAGCAGATTGCAGCTGGAGGTGAGGAAAGCAGATTCCTTGGCTCTGCTCCTCTGATTTCCAGGTCGAGCCTTGCTGGAAAGGGACAGTATCTCCTGCACGGTTTTAACTCCATACTCTCCCTCGGGCTGGTGGAAAATGAACCCTTGCAACATCGCTGAGTGTCAAGTTTGGATATGGACAGAGTGAAATGTTCAAGGTTCTTTTAGATTCTTATCTCCACTTGTCATGTTCTTTCATAGCTAATTAAGCAGGTGCTGAACCAAGTTAAAATTTACTGGTGGTGCAGCTAATGCTAACCTCAACTGCAGCGCTAGGAAACCTCAGAGACAAAATTGTGGCGACCTCTCTTTCAGCGTAGCTTGGCTCCTCTTTCCTAAGGCTTATGTGTGTCAGCTGAGGGCTGCACCAGCACAGCATACATGAATTTGCTTGGAGGCTTTGGTAGCTGGACAGGTTTTTTGTCCTCATTGCCTCGGCAAAATCTTCAACAGGAGCATCGAGGTTGGCTCAGATCCTCAACCCACGCCTGCTGCTGGGGCTCGGCAAAGTCAGCAGCTCTACAGTGTTTTATAGAGTCTGAGGCGCTCACCGTGTGCTGTGGGGAAATACAACCCTGAAAGTGGCATATTTTAGGGGATGCAATTTCATCAGCGCAGAGCACTGCTCCTACAGGGCTCTTAGCTGGAAAATGGGCTGCCACAAGTCACCTAACACAGCTCAGGGCAACATGCTGTGATGATGGAAAGGAAGAAAAGCAAACATTAAGAGGGAAGGAGTAATGAGAGAGAAAAGGCTTGAAAACCCGACCATCGTGGTTCGAGTCACACTAAAAGGATTATTTGGTCATGAGTAACAGGGTCCGAAATTCTGTATCTAACTGGAAGGACCATATAGTGTCCTATTACAGCAAGCTCTGCTTAAAACATTTTAGATTTAACATGTTGAAAAAATGTTACACATAGCCAGCTTTGGTCCATGCCAGTAACTAATGTGAGTGCAATTAATCTGAGTGGAGATGACATCTTTTGTCAGCAACAGGTAATCCTTCCTAGCAAAAGTAAAGCTGAGCAAGCAGCTGAGAGGGAAATCATTACTGACGTTCCTCTGCTATCGCAGTTTGTCTTCACATCCTGTTACTCCCCTGGATGGATGAGCTAAAAGCAGAGAATAGCAAAACAAGAAAAAGCCCTTTGAGAGCTTCTGAAGCTGTTCTTGCCGAAAAGCAAAAGCATTCCTTTGTGTATGTTGCTATTTCTTAAATGAATTGCTTTGATGGTCCCGGAGGGATTTCGCTCGTCTCACAATGAACGCGAAAATTAAAGGAAATATACGATCTGTAAGACAATCGTAGTGTTTGAAGAAAGATTGGTTACAAGTGCCTTTGCTCAGATATAGCACATTTAGGCATGTTTATGTCCATGACTTCTTTGCTGGAGTCTCCGTCAGAAATAGGCCACCATTGGGGTACCACACAGGATGCAGCATTAGACTGTTTTCCCCAGCCTAGCCAGCCATCGCTGCTGGAGACTGCCTGGAGACCTCTGCAGAAACGTCAATTGGCCATAAAAGTTGTGCAAACAAGCGTTATGCCACCTCTTTATGCCTCCCCTGCTGCTACTCACAGTCACATACTAATGTCCAGAGCTAAAAAATGGATGTTGGGGGCTTCTCCTGCTCCTCCAATGCTCCTGAGTTCAGTGTGGTGCTTTTTTTGGACAAGTTGTCATAGAGAGGTTGGGCTGTCAAATTGAAAATAGAGTATTTAGCCATCGGTATCCATTCTCAAGGAATGTTTTTCAGATTGGAGTGGCTGTAGTTTGCATCTAATTCCTCTTGAGCTAAAGCACCTCTGCTTTCAGTTCCTGTCTGTGCTTTTCTCTCAGATGGTGTTTCTGCTGTTGATTTGGGAATTCCTCAGCTCCTGGGGATCAGCAGGCATTATTTACCATTTCTGTCCTCAATTCCTCCATGTATTTATTTATTACTGCAATCCCCTTGATTTTAAGAAGCAAAGCCTTGATGTCTGAGCAGTGTCTCTCTTTTCTCAGGAGTAATTAATTATCTATTCAGGATGCTGCATAGATTGCTCCATCAGTGGCTATGTAACTCAGGAAGTTT
This sequence comes from Lepidothrix coronata, assembly GCF_001604755.1. NCBI lineage: Eukaryota > Metazoa > Chordata > Aves > Passeriformes > Pipridae > Lepidothrix > Lepidothrix coronata. Next base: position 4,645,493 of record NW_016690251.1, read on the forward strand.
TCCCAAGTGGAAATCCCTTTCCTGATCTCCCTGAGGAGAAGGAGGTATGGATCGCTCCTACCTGTGTGAGATGGAAGGAGAAGCTCAGAAGCCTTCCCAGCACAGCCATCCTGCAGACATAGAGCTGGGGACAGAAAAAGGATGCAACAGCAATTAACATGTTGGTGACAGCCTTGAAAGGGAGATGAAAATTAACAGAGCAGTTAAATTAGGGACTGGAGAGTATGCCTGCTCACTGTTCTGCAGCGCCACCTGGAAAACACGTCCTAGTGTTGAGGGACAGGAGGAGGACTTGGGATAGATAAACCTTTCTTCCATTGGGCAAGTGCTTTTATACCAGATGTTGTGATACTTCCCATGTAGCACCCATGAGTCTAAGATGACTCTTTGGGTACCTTTTTCCTGCCCCTCCTAACTAGGGGGTAAAAATCTGATGAATGTCATCCATCCGGCCCTGAGTTTACCAGGTCACATGGAGAAACAGTGTTCAGTTGCAAGCTGACATGGGATTTTCTGAGCACTGTCTGCAGTTAGGGCTGTCCAGATCTGACATCTAGTGCTCCTTTGCATGGAGGTGCTTCCTCTCTTTTGAAATACTCCGTGTGCTCCAGAGATGAAGGGCGCTCTGGGCACACCCATGTGTGTTGGTTGGCTTAACTCATTTGTTCTTTTAATGTGCTCAGAGGGTTCCTTTTCCGTATGTTTGAATGTGTCTCTAAGAATAAATTTGTTATATCCTGTATTCTCTTTTTTTAAAAGCTGCTTGCTGGGCATAAAAAGAAATCACTGTATTTGGTGTTGTGTACCGTGGTATATCACACAAACCCGATGATGACTGGTGAGTGTTTTAAGGGAACAGTGTGAGATCTTGAAGAAGAGCATTTCTGGGAGAAACAATTGAAGGATGAGGGATCCGCCTGCAATGGAGACATAGCCTTGTAGAGGTTTTGCTGTTGGAAGCTCCTACTGTGTGTCTCATGGTGTAGGGGGTTACAAAACACCTCAGTGTAAGGAATTCTTTGGTCCTCTGTGAATATCAGCTTTCAGCAAAAAAAGGGTTTTATTTCTTACCTCAGTCCTCATGAGTCATGAAAAATGGTCAGAAATGTGGCCCAGCAGGCTCAAAAATCCAACAAAAAGAACTCAGGTTGACTTAACATTTATCTCGTGATTAATATTGGGGCTGACTTGCCAATCTATGCTACTTGAAAGGCCAACTTAAATAACCTGTAACATTTATATACTACCCTTCAGATGTGGATTGAAAAGCCCTTTCAGATGTGAAACTCTGTCCCTTGTGATAGACTGGTGATAGAGTGTTGCTGTGAATTCAAGCTAATTTGGTCTCATTTTTTCTGTGGTGATTTTTCTTAATTCTCTCTCACTTTCCTGTGAGTGATGGGCTGTACGTATGAGCTGCTCTCGCTGGGACCTATAGAATCCTGCAATATCCAGTGATTTCACCACAAAATTATCCGGCTGGGGATTTCACCTGCCTGAAAGCTAATCTGGAGAAGGGCATGTGTACCGAAAAGGACTGACAACCGAGAGGTGATATTAAGAAAACGGAGCCAGGAAAATCCCCCAGGAAAGAACAGCTCTGTGTATTCCCCAGCTGAATTAGCTCACAGGTCTTCAAGAATATATCCAGCTTGGGAGCAAAAGAGAGTGACTTTCTCCTGCTAGCTTTTAAAAATGATCTTTGCTTGAGTAATGCCAAGCTGCCTCTAGGTAAAAATGTATAGAAATAAAATCATATAATCAGCATAAAATGGATTGGGTTGGAAGGGGCCTTAGAAATCATCTGGCTCCAACCCCCCTGCCATGGGCGGGCATGCCTTCTACTAGATCAGGTTTCTTAGGGCCCCTGGCCTTGAAAACTTCCAGGCATGTCTATGATGATTCTATGAATTGTGTATAAATAAGCACCTACTGGGGAAGGTTGCAGTGGTCACCATGAGTTAGTTGGTCCAGAAAGGCTTGGAAGTGATCAAACACAACCTCCAAGCTAATCGTGTGGCCAGACTCCCTCAGCAGCTCATCCCATAGCTCTCCTTCCTCCACTTTCTCAGAAACAATAGGCATAATTTTCCATTGAGAGAGAATTTACAGGGCAAACTAACTCACAGCAGCAGTAAGAGCTAAGCAGTACAACCCAGGAATCTCGCTACTGCATGGTAAATGTAGCACCAGTTGGTGTGTACACTGATATTGGCATCTCTGGCTCCACTGTCAATATTTTTTCCTTACCACCATTTAGGAGGGAATTTTCGGTAAGCCGATGGTGGTTCAGCACACATCCCTTACCAAAATCTTGTCATTTTTTTCCTTTGCATTACCACCCCCCAATGCACAGTCACCTTGTGCACCCCCAAACAGAGTAAATGTTTCAACAATCCTCAAGTGCTCGACCCTCTCCTTGCAATACTGAGCTTTTTTACGCTAGTAAAAATTTTCCCCAGCTCCTCAAGGTTTCCTAGTTCCTTCCACTTAGTGCTATGATCCACCTTTGTGCTGATAAAGTCCCTGATTTTCACTCCATATCTTACTTCCCTATGGGTATTATGTGTCTGTTTGAGCAACCTCCATTGCCTCCACCTGTCCTTCAGATGTCCCAGATAGAGGCACTGGGGAGGGGATAAATGCTCTGGGAAGATGCCAGGGGATTTATGCAGAGATGCTCTGAGCACGTGTTTGAGAAGTATAAAGTGTGTTTGTCGGGTTTCAGGACTATTTTAGAATCAACCCACCTCGTAGCATGTGAAAAATAAAAAGCTGATTTACGAGAACAGGCATTTTAAAAAGCAAAACAGAACATGTGTGTATGTGTGGGATACATGTGTTGTGCTCCCACGTGTGTTCTGCCTTGGGAATACCAGCGCATTCCTAGCTGTGCATGGGAAAGAGGGGTTTGTGCTAAGGCTTTTCAGGGGCATTTGCAGCCCAATATGAGTCACACTGTTAGAGTCTGCATGGGATGTGCCTGGGGAAGGGATGATGTTTAATTCATGCGAGAGCATAATTAAAGCAGATTCAGTCTGCAAAATCAACTCAGGACAGTGCTCCGATTACCTCCCCTCTGCTCCTTCCTGAACCTCCTCCTGGATAAAGGCAGAGATGGTGGGAGCTATCCCTTCATCTGCTGAGATTCAGGTGTGATTTGCCCCCACATCCAAGGTGAGCAGTATCACTAACCAAATCATATTAGAGAAAACAGCAGAGCGAGCAGCACAGCTGCAGGAAAGGTGGGAGCAGGAGAATTTTGAAGGCTGGAGTTCTCCTCCCAGGGAGTGAAGGGGGCGAGATGAAAGGATGAGATCAGTGAGCAGATGAAGTGCAGAAGTTGATAAAATCCTCAGACTTTGCAAGATTTACCTGAGCCTATTAAAATGCAGCAGGTTTCCCACACTGGGACCACAGGAATGAAAGCGCAGCCAAGCCTTTCACCTGAAAGCAGAATTAGGAGTTCATGGAAAATAAGCAGCACTGGGCTTGGGAAGCCCATGCAAATGACTCTGAGGCAAGAACAGGAGGAGGGATGTTCAGTGGGAATGCCGAATCAGCGTTATTCACTGCAAGGGGGGTAAAGGCCCTCCTCAAAACCGACCACTGCAGGCGATGTCCATCTCATCACTATAGCCTTGGAAATGGGAGGCGTGCGGAGGACAGCGGATGTATTCCATTTAATATTTCCTAATGACTTGGTCAGAAACCTGACTCAGGTTTGTAGAGACTCTCTGAGTCCCTTATTAGCCCTTCAGAGAGGACCCAGGATTTTTCAGAGCTGTGCTGTCAGCTGTGCTCACCTCTGGGGCTGTAACCATGTCCTTGCTCCGTACAGCAGGACTATAAATCACTACTGGGCACTCACACTGTCAGGGCTTGAAACCGTTGCAGTCCCTTGTATTTTCTCCAGTGCTGTTGTATTCACTAGGCTTTCTTTATATTGATTTTTTGTAAAATATTTTTCATTTCTTGGCATGCCTCATTATTGCAGTAGGTAAGTTTAACTCACAAATTATGCTTTGGAATTAGCGTCAAGAGAATTAACCACACTTTTGTGAGAAGACCATTAGCATGAACAGCAAGGAATCCAGCATGGGGACTGATAAAAATCAGGAGTCAGACAGCTCAGGAGGGGAGGCTTAATTAGCCTGTGAGGTTTTCCTTTAAAATTCTTAAAAAATTAGGGATCTTCTCCACACATTTATTCTGGGCCCCTGAATGACTTTCATTTAGGAGCTTAAGGGTTTGACCTAAATCTTGTCCTTGTTATACCCCAGGGGGATTGTAGCGTTAAGTACAAGTAAGCCTGGAAGCTGAAGATGAATCTTCCAAGAAGTTGACCCAACTCCAAAGCCAACACAGTCAGAATCTCTTCCCTTGCAGGAATAGGAAGGTTTTGAAGCCCAGTTCTTGTTTGAGGAGTTCTGAGAGGGGTTTTTGCTCTGACTCCTAGCTGAGCCTGCTGTGGAAAAACAGGGAAGACTATAGGCTGCTTTTACAAGTTTACATGTTGGAGGCGATTTAACTGGAGGCTGCAGATGAAAGGCCGGATTTGTTTAGTCGCTGTCTCCTGGGAAATTACCAGAACCTTTGAGGAACGCTTCAAATCTCTAGGCAGGCAATTGCTGTCCCTCTGGATACTTGGAAAATCGGCTTTTTAGAATTTTAGTCTGTTCCTTAGAATATAAATAGGAAAAAATCGTGTTTATGAGAATGTAACACTTCCTCAGAGCACTGGGGAGCTGAGCCCATGGCCGAAACATTCAACACCTACCAGGGGAGTGGAACACAGGCAAATACCTTGAGCCTGGTGGTATCAGCAGCATTTTCTTATTTTGTGTGCATGTGAAGAAATTAATTACTTTAACCAAAACTGCACTGCAATTTGATTCAGTCAGATAATAGCCCTGAAATTGAAAGAGGGGACATGAATTTTTGCTAACTGTGAGTATTCTCAACCGATTTCTTTACTGTGTTTGGGTTTCCAAAGCCAAACACAGTAAAGCTGTGTCATGTTGTGTGGCAGGGACCAGCCAGAGAAACTACTTGACCTTTGGCCCTTGCTAGGAGCTGACAGGGCAAAAAACTGTCATAAGCATACCTCTGGAAGACCTGAAAGTTGCTGAAAGGTGAGTGAGATGAGGAGAAAAGCCCATTTGTGCCAGCAGAGATGCAGGAATCTCCTCCCAGACCTTTGCCTCTTGACCTGTCTCATCCCAAAGTGACATTAGTCTGCAATCTCTGGACTTACCTTGCTGTATTTGATAATGCGGAGCATTGGAAAGCCTTTTATCACTGGCTGCTTTCAAAACCAGGTGCAAGCTTTTCTCCTTCAGGGCTCCAGCAGTGCAGTGTCCTAGGATGAAACTATTCAAGCACATTCCCCCTCTCACCTGCCAGTCCTGCTGCCTCCTGACAAAGACCTCATGGCACTGGCCCAGCGGTGACCTATGGTGTTCAGTGACCCCTCTCTCACAGCAAGATGCTGTGTCAGTCACTGCCATGTGGAGGCTGCTCTGCTCTGCTTTCCACCCTAAGTGGTTTGCTCAGAGTTTGGTTAATTAAGTGTCTCGGCACAGTGAGCTCCTCAGTTAATTCACTGCGTGCCAAAGGATGTTTATCACTGGGCAGCTTATGCTCAACTTTCACAGTTATGCTTCTTTTTTGCAGCACGGACTTTACATACCCCTTCTGGTTTTCTGATTCACCAAATGTCTTTCTCAAAGTGGCATTCTGGGAGAGGCTGCTTTCCAGGGCAGGGCTGGAACCTTGGTTAGTACTTTCCCCCCACTTTTACAAGCACTTCCTGATTTTTTCTATTCCTACCATTTTTCCTGAATCTTTTTAGAAGACATTGCTCTTTTTCTCCCCCAAAATTTTCTTTCTTGTCTCCTTCACACATTGACAGTAGCAAGCCTTGATGTTTCTTTGTCTTTTCTTAAGTTCATCTGCACTGAGCATGTTGGGTTTCTTTTGATTCCAGTTGTAAAAACCCAACCTCGCATTTATACAAAGGGGGAAAACGTATCAGTCTGGCAGTCAGAGATCAGGGAGCTGATTGATTAACACCCAATGCAAGATCTGCACAGAAATGTTGGCAATAAGCATTTACCACCGATTATTCATCCTGCCCAGGCAGACCTTACCTCTGGCTGGGCATCCCAAGATAGAGGGAAGATACAGTCTCCTGTGGGTGAAGGAGGTGGGGAAAGTTGAGGAACGAGGTAGCACTTCATGTTTTACTGTATCCTGCTGCCTTGGAGGACCTCAACAAGGTCAAATAGCTGGTTTGCTTCTGCATGCTCATGGCATGTTTTTGCAGAGTAGGATTTATTAGCTGGGCAAACATTTCACATCAGTCTTCTCTGGCAGCAGTAATCACCAGTGGGCTTTGCATTCTTAGAATCATAGAATAGTTTGGATTGGAAGGGACCAACTCCCCTGCATGGGCAGGGACACCTTCTACCAGATCATGTTGCCTATTTGTGTCAGAGGGGCCAGGGGAAGGAAGCAGGAATGGTGGATGGGAACCTAAATACAAAAAGATTTTTTTTTTTTAAATTTTAATGCTCTAACACTGAAGAAGGAGATATTTATGGTGTCTGCTGTTCGTGTTCTTTCTCCTGTTCACCAAATTGGTCACTCTCCATGTGACAACCAGAAGTGCTTTGGTAAATAAAAGCCTGAAGCTGACAGCGATATCTTTGTGTCGTGTATAAATACAAGATGTATGGTCACCACTTCACCTGGGCTTCAGGTACTTTGTTATACAGCTCTGACCTCTTACCCTGCTGACAGCTGTGCACATCTACTTCCAGATCCACAGTTACATCAGACAGGGCTGCACCTAGCCGGTGAAGGCTATGGAAGGATGTAGTGGTATCAAGTAGAGTCAGCAAAAGGAAATCAGATCCTGGGGATTTTGAAAGATCCCACGTCCAGCAACCTTGCATCAATGCACCTCTCACCTCCTCAGAAATATCAGTTCAACTCTAGTACAGATTCCCTCTGCATGTGCCCTAGGGTGATGGTACCACACAATTTTTTTAGGTGTTGTGTTGTTTTAACCATCTTTATTAATATCTTTGACCTTATCTCTTGGGCTGCTCTATAAGAGCTTGAAAAAAAAGTTTAAAATAGTCTAACCCATCTAATGGATGAGATGGAAACTTCATTGACTGACTTTCCCAGGGGATATGTGTGAAGCTCATCACACCTAAATTAAATTATTTCTTGAGCACCTTTCCTTTGAGCACTGTCATTTTCCTCCAAGAGGCTGTATAAATTGCTTTTTCATTTTATTTGATGTGGCAAAAAGCCAGGACTGGAATCTATCATTCTCCAAATCCTGAGCAGTGGTGATGGGTCAAAGCAATCTAACATGAAGGTTATTATCACAGAGTGTGTGGGTTAGTACGATTGAATAAAATAATGTATTTGCCTGAATTAACACCTAAGTGTGTCCTGACACAGAAACTCTGTTCTCTTAAGACGTTTTTTGATTTAGGAACTCCTGTGAACTTCATTGATTATCTCAGTCCTTGATTTCCCATGAGTGACGTGGAAGGCAAATTAGGTTTATGGCAGAAAGTCTTCTAAAAATCATGTAAATCTTTATACTAATCCTCTTAATGAAATAGGTGGGCTAAGTTGCAGCAGTGCATACTGGGTGAAAGTGAGTCAAATCATATGATGGATGAATTTTGACTCATTTGTAAAAACATGAACAGTAACATCAGAATTTGTTTTATTCTCAGACCAACTATGTGGAAGAAAGATGCCTCTTTCACATTCTTTCTGTGATGAACAAAGCTCTTGCACCACAGGCTGCACGTTAAGTGACTCAGTAAAGCCATGTTCCAGATCTGCTGCCCCACCAACCTGGAGATCTCCCACTGCCACAGGTTTGCCTGCACCCCAAACTGCTCTTCTTCCCAAGCCTGATATGGGACAGAGTGCAGAGCTGTGAGGCTGTGTGGCAGTGCTAACACTGTGGGAGAGAAAAAAGAAGCAGGAAATTAAACCATTGATAAGTTCTCCTCTCATCTGGATGTTTCCCTGCTCCCAGGAAGGATGCACCTGCTCCCAGGAAGGATGTGTGCTGTGGGTATAGCAGGGCAGGCAATAAGAGAAACTCAGGGCTCCCTCAATGAGTTGGTGATTGGTAATTGCACTTGCACAAGTGCAAATTGACACGGAAATCAAGCCATTGTTTTTTAACGCAAAAGAGCTTTGACTCTGGTCAAAACCTGATGGTTAGGATTTTAGCTCATGCCTGGCGCTTTGTGGAGATTCTCTAACTCAAATTGACAGGTGCTTGTACGACGAGCTGAAATGCCAAATAACGAGCTGCATTTTACATCCTTATGCATGTATGTATGGCATACGAATTATTTCAGATTTATTGTAGGAGTGGCAGGGAGGCAGACAACATGGACTACCCTTTCTTTTTGTTTCTAACGTTCTGTGTGCCCCTCGTGAACCTCAAAGAGCTCACAGCTATTAGTGGTTTCCCCTTTGCGGCAAAGCGAAAACTCTGATGCATCTCTAATATTTACCAGCATTTGGCTGGAGAGTGGGAATGATTTTTGCCTCTGAAACGCCACAATCAAACTGTGCCCCAGGCCTTGCTTCGAGGCTGCATATAGGAGAGTGATGCTACGCAGCCGACCGCCCGCGGAGCCCTACTGGCCCTGGGGCGATCCTGCAGTCTCATCTCCCACGTGTCAAGTGATGATTTCATTTTGCTCTTGGCAGTAAAAGCTGCTCTTGGTTTCTTGCAGGAATAGAAGCTTCTGTGAACCCACTCCATGTGGGTGCTCCCCCACTGTGCTCATGCACAGGTGGGTCTGTTGTGGTGGGTCATCGGGGGTCCCTCGAGGATGCTGGGCAGGTTTTGGATGCATGGGCAGGATAGGAAGAACCCTGAGCATGGGCATCCAAAGCAAACATGTTTGGAGGGATGAGAGTGTAAGCAGATGTCCATCAGACCAGGAGTAATCTCATCAGGGGATTCTCCTTTGGAAAAGTCTCTTTTGAGCCCCTAACCCCAGGGACTCCCTCATGGGACATCCTGGTGGAACTCAGGAGAGAAGACCCACAAGTACATCAGTGCCTCAGAACTCCCTTCCCTCCTGCAACCCTTTTTCAGGCAAAGAATTATTCCCTGCTCCAGAATCGCAACCCGGAAGTATTTGCAGGACAAAACCCAAATATTTGAAGCATGTTTGGGGTTGTCTTTGGAGCTGTTGCCACTTGTCTGCTGAAAAAAACCAAAAATGTAACAAGAAAAATTAACATAACTTCACTGCAACCCAACAAAGTGGCTATATTTGGCTGGAAAATTGGAGCGGTCACTGGCAAAAATAGCTTTTTAATGTTATTCAGTGCTTGTTAACATCTTTGTAAAACAAAGGATATGGCCATGAGTTTTCTTAGATGTGGCACGGGAACAAATCACTTTGCAACTACTCCTTAAGCTAATTGAGTATTCTCAGTAATCCTTGGTCATACTAAGAGAGCTGAAAGCATAATTGCCCCCCAATACAGGGGAGTGATGCTTATGTGCAGCAGCGGGGCCTCATCTCTCAGGCAGCATTCTTGAAGGCCTTATCTTTTGGGGCACATGACTATTTTAGGATTTTGCAGTGCATGTGTTATTTACAATTAATAAATTCAACCTGTATCCATCAGGATGGAACCACTGAAGGGAGCCACAGCTGGAGGTTGTTCTTTGGTGAAAGCTGCTAACAAGGTGTCCCTCTTGAGTTAAGGCTGCTTCGCTGTTGGAAATCCCTCACCTCAGTGGGAATGACGCTTTCATGTCTCTCCCAAAGTTGCTGCCAAGACTGTGTTTCCCATGGAATCATTTAAATGAGCCCTAAAATGAAAGGGCTGAGGGGGAGGTACAACAGGGAGGCTGTTGACAAGGTTGCTGTATTGATGGAAAACGGCTGGTTCTGGTTGTAAAGCAGGGCTTAGATAAGTCAGACCCTCTGTGCCCACAGGTAGACCAGAGTAGGTTGAAACTAAAGATGTTCGAGTGAAATCTGAGCTGTCTTTTTCACTGAGCCCTCCACACTGTCTCGTCCGCACTCCACCTCCTGTAGAAGGATAATCTCAAGTCTTTTGCCCGTTAAGGAAAAGCAAAATCAATGGGGCAGATTTATCAGACAGCTAATCCATAACGGTGGCCCCTGCTCAAAGCTTGGGATTCTCTGTGGGCAACACAATGATGATTAATTAAAACATCCCAACCCTTTCAATTAAAGTTGCCAAAGTGCTTGCTTAGCATGAATTGCAGTAATGCAATGAGAGACAGACAGTAAGTTATCAGCCCCAGTTTGCAGGCAAGAAAGCCCCAGTTTGGTAAAAGAAATTGATATAAAAACCACAGTAAAAATCTTCATCCCGTGCAAATCAAAGTCCCTTGAAGTTCAGTAGAACTAAATCTGTACTTCAGGGATCTTCTGTCCCCTGTAACGCTCTCAAACAAATGTCTAGTTTCAAATGTGAAGCAGGAGAAAATTTGGTACTTTCTTCAATATTTTGAATAATTTTCCAATAACTCGTGATGAGGCACCTGTAATTACTGTGTGAGTTTAATTTAGAGTAGGTATTTACCAATCAAATTATATCTGACACAGTTCTTGAAGGGGTGGAAGTTATCTTAAAAAAGAAATCCACTATATGCATCAGTAATATTCCAAAAATCAATGTTGTTTAGCAAGCCATATTGACCTTCTTAGAAGCTGAGGGGCTTTTTTATTACATCTCTGAAACAAGATGAAAACCTTTCATTATACCTGTAGAATTGCCTTTAAATAAATAAATAAAAAGCACCAAAGCATTTCTTATTGATTTAAAATGTATCTTGAGTCTCATAATAACAGTCTTTAAATCCAAACAAATCCAAATTAAAAAAAAAAACAACAAACCAAAACCAAAACCCTGATAACAAACCCAAGAACCCTACTCCATTATCTTCTGCATCAGGGGGAAGTTAAAATTTGACATATATTTGTAAATTTTTAATTAATGGAACATTTTTGTTTCTCCTTTTGGTGTGCCAGTTGTAAGACTTACATTTGAACTCCTGAGGCCTCAGCAGAGATAGTTAATATATGTTATTTTGGCACCTGAAAAGATACAGCAAGTAATACAGCTCTGTCAGCGCTGCCGCCAACATCTATTGCTAGTGAATCATCGCTCACCATTAGAATGCAGAGGTGATGATTTGTTTAAATAAAAAAAAAAACAAAACACCACTATTGACAGCGGGAGAAATGAGTGTAGAAGGAAGGTTTCAGCTCCATGAGGAAGAAGGAGCATCCATGTGCTCAACTGGATGCTCCCACAAAAGCCCACCCTGGGTCCTAAGACATGTGAATGTGTTCAGGGAAGGCAGGCAAAGAGTAATGAATAAATGATTCAGGGACACTAAGTTGGTTTGCAGGTTTTCTTTAGGAGTTTTAGCTACTCTGGACCAATCTGACCGTTTTGTCTTCTCTTTGCATGGCTGGGATGTCCCCAGGTGCCCCTGGAGCAGACCACAGCTATGGTATGATGCTGCTCCTCCATGCCGGCCGCTGTGGTTGGTAAAGCTACAAACATAAAAGAAATGAAGTTAAAATAATCATATAAGCAGATAAATCTGTGCGTGTTTTTCCTCCAAGGGTGATTTTCGGGGAGAAGTAGGAATATTTCCAGAACATTGACAATAGTAGGCAATTGACAAGTACCTGGGGATGAGAAAAGTTTAAGTTTTTACTTAAAATTTTTTGCTTTGTTTCAAAATTACTTTTTTTTCTACATAAATATTAAAATCTGTTTTCTTATACTAGCTCTACAAAAGTGTGAACAGGTTAAATGAAGGGAAGAGCATGGTGAAAAATATCCTGGAGGTAATTAAAAGATGTGTAGATGTGGCACCTGGGGACAAGGTTCAGTGGTGGGCTTGGCGGTTGGTTGTTAATGGTTGTACTTGGTGGTCTGAAGGGTCTTTTCCATCCTAAAAATTCTACGATTCTCAAAGCAAAACAGGAGGAAAAAACAAGCAAGTGAGAGATGAAGCTGCCATTCCTGGGATGGGAGTTATCAGGGGAGCCTGGATATAGCCTATCATCAAACAGGCTTCACCAAAATGTAGGTTTTGTTGTTTCTCCTTTTCTCTTGCAGCACCAAATGTTTCCCACTTCTTCAGTGCCTTGCCTTGAAATTTCTGTGTGGTTCAGGTCCAAAGTATGGTGAAGAGCAAGGCGTCCCAGTGCTCCTCCTCACAATGCAAGGAAAGATAAATACACTTCTGGACACCAGTTCTGAGCTGTTGGATCAGCTTTCTATAAATGCCTTTTTGGCTATAGGACTTCAGGTCCAAACATGTCCCTTGGTGGCTCCAGTGCATCCTCATATGTGCACCACTGCAGGATGAGTGAATGAACTACCTCTTTCTTGAGAGCCCAATCCTCACCACCCTGGGCTGCATTTGGATTTGTTGCTTTTTTCGCAGTACAGCTAAACTCCAAGATGGAGCAGAAGCACCAATCCTTTTGTAGCAGCCTTAGGGACAGGGAAGTTGTGCTCAAGGCCACAGCAGGAGGAGAAATCCTGTGATAGTCACAGACTTGTAGAAGTGATGAGATTGGAAAGGTCTCGTGTTATATTTTGAATTAGGTTTGCACTTATTGTCATATGAGACCTACCTGTTTTAGAGCCAGGTATTTGGATAGTGATGAGTACCTGTGACTCTCCACTCCTCCAGCCTGTCCAGCCTCAGGTGAGTCAGAGTTGCTCCATCTTTGCTCAGGTCTTCTCTCAGCATCTTCCCCCTCTTTCATTTCAAATGGTGTCACCCAAAAAAAAAATAGTCTGTGTGCCAGTGTATTGTCTGCTGCTGGTGTTACAGGTAGTGAAGACACCTTCCTCATCCAAGCCAGCAGAGTGAGCGCTTATCCTTCCTTTTAGATGGATCCCCATCCTGTGAGGGATCACATGAATGAAGGAGGAAGTGCTTTTTTCCCTACTGCATGCAAATGCAAAAACAGACTGAAGAAGCTGAAGAATGACTTTGAGAATCCTTTCTCCTTGATGCATAGCTGTTTTCAAGAGCAATATCAACTCATTTCTTCAGTCTCTGATCTTTGCTTTCTATTTCTGTGTCTCAGTGTAGTGGAAATAGTTTTTAAAATGCTTTTTCACGTGTGTGTGTGTACATGTTGTTGAGATAAATACTGCAGTTTCAAAAATGAGCTTAAAGTCTTGAACCAAGATTATTCTCATGAGCACTGGTGGCACAAGGTCACTGTGCTGGGACTGGTCTTGGCCAGGGTGGCGTAAGAGTAACACCAACACCGTTTGGTGGCAACTTCGAAGCACAGGTTGCAGGAATGGAAATCTTCAGTTAACAAAAATGCTTATGTGGTAGAGAAGGGCGCTTTGAAAACCTTCACCAACAATCTGTGTAGAAATTGCTTCTTGTGTTGTGAACTTTCTTAGATCCTCAGGGCCACGTGATGCTTCCAGAAGAAAGTGAGAAAGTATGATGTTTTCTTCTTTGTACTGTTCACCACGGCCAGGGAGATGGGATGTTCATCATCTAGGGAGATGGGATGCCAGCACTGCACAGAGCTTTCCCTCTGGACCTCCTGGTGGATGCTGAGCTTAGTACTCCCTTTGCATTTCAATTGGCAGTTTGCTCATCAAAGCATTGGTTTCAACGGAAACACACTGGATAGCAAAACTCCTCCTTGCTCCAAGGAGCTGTAGTATTTGGGCAGCAGCTCATCCCAGAGACTGTAAGCTCCTTGCTGCTGGGATAATACTTGGTTTTTTATGCAGGAGAGGACTGACATAACAGAGTCCTGCTCCTCAGGGCTTGGAGATACTGAGACAGCACAAATATAAATAATAGGGAGTAATTAGTGAACTTGGTGAGAAACACCACTGGTGTCATCTTCTGGAAAGGTGATGTGAAATGAATTATTGGAAGCAAGGAGTGGCACAGTTTGTAGTCTCTGCCCTGGCTCCTTCTGTGGCCTCATCACATCTGTCACTGCACCCACAGTTCTGAGACTTTCCTACAACCACAGGGTGCTGTGCCAGGTGCAGGTCTCAGATCTGTTGCGTCTTTCCTTGTCCGGCATTTTACCTGTGGTTTCTGGTCATGCTGTGGCAGTCCCATCATGTAGCTTCTTGCTGGTTTGCTCCCTCACCTGGTTGTACAGCCAGTGCCAGGTGACATCCCTGCAAACAGCAGAGGGTGAAATCAGGTAACCTTGATTCCCCTGCTCAGAAGAGCACACGCAGTTCCTGCCCATATTTAAGCACCCTTCAGTGAACCCAATGCAATATTAATACCCCAGCCGGCGCCTGCACAAGGATGAGCAGGCACTGTTCTCGTAGGGAGACTGGTCAGAGGGCTGGGGACACTGTAGGGTCCGGCACGGTGGCTGAGATACACAGTGACCAACACCACAGGGGCAAATCTCATCTGCAGAGAAGTCAACACTGCCTGCTCTGGGCTCACCTCTCTCATAATCACAGAGCCACATATGCACAGAAACAAACACAAATCTGCCAAAAAAGAATCCCAAGGTGAACAGGCAAGTGCCAAATGTTCCTGACAAATGTTGTTGATGTTGTCATGACCTTAAATGGAGCTGCATTATGTAAGCTAACAACTGATTCTTATTCCACTTCTTTGATTTGCCAATATTCGAATTTGCACAGCAGCTTTTGAACACACACAGACAATTTAATAATTTTTGCTTTGCAGGCAGATTGTAAAGTTTAGCAGGTGCAGAAGGAGGGAACACGTAGCCCTTTCTCACTACAAAGGGTGCCTTTTTCCTTAGACATTCCAGCAGTGGTCCCAGCAGTCATCTCTGTTTTTATCCTTGCAAATATATATCCTGTCATCATATATCCTCTCATCATTTCTTTTCTTTGCCCAATTTGTCACAAATACCTCTGCCCTCACTCCTGTACCCTTTAGATTCTCTGAAGCGGCTTTAGCAGTTTGTTTTGTTCTTCCTTTTGTTCCCACCAATGTAACTCCAATTATTTCTGGGTTCACCATTAATATCCTCTGCTATACAGCAGCATAAAATAAGACCAAGGACCTGAAGTGTGTCGAACACACCTTACAAATCAATACATTGCCTGACTTTGCGTCTTACCTGCTTCCCTAAAGTCTGCCTTGGTGTTTGATTGTTTCAGATGGGTGGAATTAGGACTGGAAAACCCTTCTGTTTTACTGGAGAATCCCAACAGTTCAGAAAAGTCAACAGTTTTCAGAGAAAATATCCAGCATCTTAAAGAAATTACATATTCAATGGAGACATAAAAAAGCATGTAAAATTTTCAAATAGTCTTAGCAATTTTAGGAACCTCACAATATGTTGTTTTTTCTTCCCAAGAAGTGGTTTTCTTCCCCTTATTGGTTTGAAAAGGGAGCCTGTAATTTGATTATCTCATAGTAATTTTCTTGTCTTCCATTTCATACCTTTGAGTAAATCTGTTTGTTTGCAGTTTTGTTTTGGCTATCTAATTTAAGCAATACTGAAACTCCAATTGAAATTGGTGTGAAAATGCTGTAGCATTGTAGAGAGAGTCTTGAAGGGAGAGAAAAACTCTGTCCATGTTGCTAACTTCACTAGGGAATTGCCTTTTGCATTCTGAGCTAATCTTCTTTATATTATGCCTCTACTGTTAAACAGTTAAGGACCCAGGCTGCAAAGAATTGATTAAAAATCTTGGCAATTGCTGTGTGCCATTAAACTTCATTTTTGCTGTAACATACTTTGCTAATTTGCTATGATGTGTTTGATTTAGTAGTTCATTTAGCCATTGCCAGAAGCATTTGAGGAAAAGGTAAATTTTCAGCTTGTTGAGTTGGTTAATAAGTTGATTTAGTCCTTCTTTGACAAGTTTACACGACGGCAGAAAGAGCTGTAACTACTACACAGTCAATACTTGAGTTTCCCCATCACTAAGAAATACTTTGGGTCAGGCTTGTTTGTGATCAAAGCTTTCTGAACAAATATTGCAGCAATATGACGAGTGCCTCGATTTTATTTTTTAAAATTAATTCTGTACTTGTAAGCTACTTTTCAGAAACAATCACATACACTATGTCTATTTAATTGCTTTATTTTCCTTATATGCACAGCCTTAGAGTGAATTGCAGAGGTGAGGATTTAAAAGGTAACATTCCTTCAGAGGGGCCATGGGGAGGACACACTTACTGTGAACAAGGCTTGGGGGAAAAGGACCTTTTCTTAGACAGGTTAAGTTAGGTGCATACAGCTGGAAATTGCCTCTTTGCCTGAAGTAAAAATAGATTTTTTTCCAGTCTTTTGGAGTTCACTTACCTTGAATGTTAGAACAATTGAG
The DNA here is from genome assembly GCF_001604755.1 of Lepidothrix coronata. Taxonomy (NCBI): domain Eukaryota; kingdom Metazoa; phylum Chordata; class Aves; order Passeriformes; family Pipridae; genus Lepidothrix; species Lepidothrix coronata. The sequence continues at coordinate 4,661,891 of NW_016690251.1, forward strand.
TTTGAGAAACAGAAAATTTCAGCACTCAAATATTTATGAATTTTAAATATGCATCTAGAAGTGCTCCTAGTGGATGTGGTGGGTTTTTCTCTGACAAAATCGTTACAAATTACTGGATGAGTGCATTTATAAGTGCTTTACAGAAGGCTAATGGCTTGTAGGTATTTTATGGCAGAATTCATCAGCTGTTACAAGCAACCTAGCCAAGTGATAACCCACTGAGGGGCAAAAAGCACCAAACCCCTCCTGATTGAAGGGGAGGTTGGTGAATGACTGTAGGATTCACTATGTCTTGCAGAACTGCAAAGAAACCACTGTGTCATTTTGGTTTGTACTCAGGATGTTGTTTGTGCCTATATAATACTTTATTCTGTAATAATAAATTTGTTTTGTTAGTTTTTATATAATATGTATATTTTATATATATATTTAGCCAATTGTATATTTATTTGTTTCACTATTTAGCAGTAATTTCATCATGAGCAGTAGAAAAGGGGAGATTGATAAATGCGCTGGAGTTGGCGAGGGGGAAAACTGTGACTTGGATATAATGCAGGTATCTAACTTGTGATTTGAAGTACCTGTTGGAGAGACACATTGGTGTTCCGAAGGTGTGCATATTACCTGCAGATGATAGGCTGTCCCTTTGAGGTCCATACTTCTCTCTGTGGACTACCTAAGCCCCTGCTTCTCTGTGTCAAGGGAGACATGGTACTCCTGACATGGTACTTCTCATCACTGGTCCTTCCACTTGTCACTATAGCTGGCTGGAAGACATATAATACATTTTAAAAAATGAAGAAATCAGGCTCTGCTGAAAACTCGTGTTGGCCAGGTGCTCCAGAGATGTCCCAGTCCAGGCTGGGGGCAGATGCTCCCAGAGATGTCAGGGTATATCATATCCCTATGCAGGCAGCCCTTTTACTTACAGAAGGTTCGTTTTCTTTAAGTAAAGCATTGGCTGGCTATCTGATTATAAAATCAGAAAACCTGTACAGAAGAAAATCAGGAAAACAATCCAAGATTTCACAGATACTTGAGATTTCCCCCGTGGCTCTGAGCTCCCACAATACCAGTTTCACTCCATGGCCCCATGGTGTGCTGCAGAGCCTGTCTTTGTGCTCCTCACTCCCATTTATATTCTGGAATTCCATTGCTTTTCTATAGTTGTTGCCATGTTCAAAGACACCTTTATTTATCTCCTGATTCAGGTGCTCTTTCCCTGGTGAAGTTTCTCTTTGGTGCGTCAACATCCAGAAGATGTTGAAGACACTTCTGTGGTTCTGTGAGTACTCCTTTAATTTGCACATGAAAGATCCCGAAGGCCATAGAGCTGTATGCATAAACTGCAGAGGATTAGGTTGGACATCAGGGAGGATTTTTTTACCAAGAGGGTGGTCAAACACCGGAACAGGCTTCCTAGAGATGTGGTCTCTCCATGCAGCAATACAGAATGGTTGGACAGCGGCCAGGCAGAAAGGGATCTGGAGGTACTGACTGATAGCAGATTAAACCATGAGCCAATGTGTGCCTAGGGGGCCAAGAAGGTCAGTGGCATCTTGGTCTGTATCAGGAATAATGTGGCCAACAGGAGTAGGAAAGTGATTCTTCTCCTGCCCTGGTTAGGCTGCACCTTGAGTCCTGTGTCCAGTTCTGGGCCTCTCAGTTTAGGAAGGTATTCAGGTGCTAGAGTGTGCCCACAGAAGAGCAACAGAGCTAGGGAGGGGACTGGAGCACAAGTCTGATGAGAAACGGCTGAGGGAGATGGGGGTGTTCAGCCTGGAGAAGAGGAGGCTCAGGGGAGACCTCATCACTCTCTACAACTCCCTGAAAGGAGGTTGTAGCCAGGTGGGGGTCAGTCTCTTCTGCCAGGCAATTAGCAATAGGACAAGAGGACACAGTTTTAAGCTGTGACAGGGGAGGTTTAGATTAGATATGAGGTAGAAGTTCTTTGCAGAAAGAGTGATTAGACATTGGAAGGGGCTGCCCAGGGAGGTGTCACAGTCCCTGGAGGTGTTTAAGAAAAGACTGCATGTGGCACTCAGTGCCATGGCCTAGTTGACCTGGTGGTGTTAGGCCACAGGTTGGACTCGATGATCTCAGAGGTCTTTTTCCAACCTATTTGATTCTGTCTCAAGCATGTCAATTTAGGAAGGATTCAAACAACCTTCTTAATAACGTGCCATTCCATTCCATTCTGTTCTATTCTACTCCCTCCCATTCCATACATGGCCTGCCATGGGTGGCATTAGGAAAAACGCATTACTTACACAACCTTTTCCCAGTCTCTCGATTCCAGCTCCGATGTGGTGTTTCCAAAGACTGCACATATAATATTCATATCCGTTACTGACTTGGTGTACGAGTGCCTCAGGTAGGATTTAGGGCATTCTGCCAACACCCATTGAAAAGCTGTGGGACACAGAGTCCTTTTCAGAACCATTCTCTCAGGCTCTCCGAGAGAATTACAAAATTGTTATTGCATTGATGACTCCTGGGCCACGTTTTCAATTTTTTTGTTCGCTTTAGCTCAGTAAAGCCTAGAAAACCACTTCCGTTAACACTTCATTGAGTCTCCCTGACATTTTCTTTAGTGCAGTGTAATTATTACAGCTGCATATGTTCATCTGATATTCATCCTTTCCCATTCTACACCTTGGTGTTGCTCTGCAAGCAGCCACTGACGTCTCATGATGACTGGGTACGTTGCTGGCAACCAACAGCTTGGTGCATTCAGTGGTTCAGAGGCTTCTTTCTTCAGAAGACAAAGTCTGAAAGCACTTTCAAATACACTTTGAGAAGCTGAATGAGGTCCTCTATTTCCAGCTCAAGAAGGTAGGCGGGGCAGTCTTTAAATCTTTATGAGTAAGCTGGGAGCAAACAAGCAATTAAGAAGACGCCGGTGTGCTGAAAGTGCGGTGCTGGGCAGGCTGTGCTGAGGCACATCCCTGCACCAGGGCTGGTGGTGAGGAAGGTTCTGGAGGAATGAAAGACCCTCTGAGGTGCAGACTGCTGCCAGCAGCCTCTGCTAGACCCAGCCTTGGGGCAAAACCACTCAGAGCATTCTTACTGCAAGAACCAACGGGTTTGATGTTGCCATCACTGAGTACTCCACTTATGTGAAAAAGCAGTCTGGAAAACATCCCAGATTTTGGATCCCTTCTTCTAACAGAGGTGATCAGCTGAAAGAAGAGGAAGGGTGGCAATGTCTTAAAAGTCCTAGAAAACAGTGGCTAGATCACCCCCATCAACTTCTGGCCACCAAAAAATAAGTGTCCATTTCTCCCGCAACTTCCAGGGTTGTACCCTTCACCTTTGCAGACAAAAACTTGGAAACATCACTGAAATAAATCCTAAAATTCAGAAATCATGTGGCAACCCTAGTCTCTGTTATATTTTTTATTAATTTCTTTTAATTTTATGGGTTTTTTAGCTAGTCTTGTCATAAAGATGTGGCTCATGGGTTTTTATGTGTTTTTGGAATTAGTAATGCTCCATTGGGAACAGCATAAAAGCAACCCACACAGAACTACTCAGCCTTTTCTTCTGTAGAAAATATTTGTGAGAAAACATTTCATAAAGACACTCAGTAATTTGTTTTAAAATACAGTTTCACTAGGCAATGGTGATTTTATTTAATCCAAACTCAAGGTACAGTTTTCCCTCACCTGCAAAGTTTTTTATAAGCTGAGAACATCCTTCAGAAGACTAGATATGTTCCAGCATATTTGTGTTTATAAGAAAAAACCAGAGCTCATCTTATGCTGACCTTGGGGAAATATGGCAAATTCTCTTGGGAATTTCGAAACTTCCTTTCCAGTGAGTTTGTAAAATGGGGTATGTGTTACTGAAGGTTTTCACTTAAATTACCTGTCTTCTCCACCTTTTGTTTTTGCAGTCCAATGCTGGAGGACCTTCTCAGGGACTTAGAATTGGAGTCAACAACAATGACAGATCTCTCTGCAGAAAGGAGGAGCAAGGTAAGAAGCCTCAGGAGAACAAGGAGCAGCATCTACTGCCCCAAACACTGCTGTAAAAAACTTGCTGACACCTTTCTTCTTGGGCTGCTAGTGTGCACAGCCTTTCATGGAGCATCCTTGGAGCCCGTCTGGACCATTGCTCTGGTCTCACCTGCCTAGGGCTCTGCTGCAGCCCCTTCTGCATGGTCAGGCCTATATTTCACTTGTAGTTCCCTCAATGAACTGCCACTGTTGCTATGACAATTCTTCAGTAGCCTATTAATAAGAAAAGAGTCACAGTTAATTCAGGGAAATTGAAAACATGAAATATTTATGGCTGACTTCTGTTTTGTTATTGCTAAATTTCTTTTTTTTTTGTTATAAACAGCAAAAAGGATGCCCACTTTGTGAAAGGACAGATTAGATTTCTCTTTGGGGACTGCTTTATGTAATTAATTCATAAGTCATAGAGAAAAAAAATAAAAATTATAAATCCAACCCTCCAAAAAACCACAACACAGAGGATCAGCTGAAGCCCAATTTGTATGATATTTTGCATTACGCAACCATAAAATGCTCCTACTGAAAGGTTTTATTGATCACTCAAAAATGAAAGAACAAGACTAAGCTCCCAAAAAAGCAGCACCCAATCTATATGGACTGATAGACATAATTGATTCCTTTCAGCGTGCAGGTGTTAATGTAGGAAAAGATTAGGTTATCTGAGAAGAGCAGTCTGAATGTTTAGATTGCGGTTCAATAAAGGCTTTGTCGGGTACCAGCACGGAGGGGGCTGTTCCATATTTTCAGTCTTATCTGTCAACAGCTGTGCATAATCCGCCACGGGTGGATCAATACGAGCCAAAGGTATTGTGTTACAGGGTGGTAATTCCTCGCAAAGCAGAGTGTGCATTTAGGTTCCTGCGATAGCATTGATGTCAGCGGGCAAGGTAAAAGCTGGTAATTATCCCTCCCTCAAACAATGATTATTTAGAAGTTCCCATGGATTGGCAATATTCAAGGCACAGGGCGTGTGGAGGCAAGAGGCAGAGGAGCAGGTGCCTGGCACGGCCCACTTGGGGCCAAGATGTTCCGTCATGGCCAAAGTGACCTCTGATGTATATTGCACAATTCCATGTGCTGTGAGAATAAACCTCACTCCACACTGACTTTTGATTTGCATCGTGTCACAGGTCCACGTGCTGCTGGAAGAACCCCCACCCTGCACACAGCAGCGCCCAGGACCAAGGGGACTCGGCAGCATGACCTGCATCCTCTGGGCTCTCTGCCTCAGAGCTGGCATGGCAGTGCCTAATAGAGGAGGTGGGTTTGATGCTTGGTGTCTTTTTTGGGCCAGGAAACACTGCTGCCAGTGTTTTGCCATCTACCCATTGGTTTTCAACCCCAGAAAGGGCAATGTGTCAATCCTGCTGCAGAGGAGGGGAAAGCAGCACCGTTTGCGTGCTGTCTCTGAACCAGCTGTGGCTGATATCATCACCCTGTGACCACCAAGATCCTCAAAACAACACAGAAATTACTTTTGAACCCTCTCCTCTGCAAATCCTCACTCCATCTACCTCTGCCAGTATCCTGGATCCCCCTTCCCAGCAGCTAGGCACTGCGAGCTGAGATGGATGATGCTTTCTTGCTGTGGCAGAGGTATTCACTTGCATTGATCCACTCATTGATTTGTTAGGCTTGTCTCAAACTTTCATGTGTCCAAACCCCCTCATGAGGAATCATGTAATTCACAGGCTCACTCAGGAGCTGCAGTATGCTCTAGTGTAAGGCATTGAGTTTGCTGCTAAATTACGGACACTGTGAACTAAAGAGGACTTGCATTTAACTGTGTGTGTTTATTTCATGGTATGAAGTTTTATTTTTAAGAATTGTGAGGTTCCCCCCACTCTTACTTAGGCAAAGCAGGCATCTTCCAAATGAAAATCCTTTTTTTACTAGTGACCACACAACATAATGAAATAACAGCGAAACCAGTGACTAATTTTTCAAACTGGGGCTCCAAACAAGGAGAGTGTCCAACTTCAGAGAGCCAGCAAGGAAAGGGCAGCAAAATCCCGATGCCGAGCAACTGCCATGACCTTGCCCAGAAAAGCCTGGAGACAAAACCATATAACCTGAAGAGAGCTGAGCTGTGCTGTCTGAAAGGAGACAATTTTAAGAAAAAAAAATCCATTTCTGCAAGCTCCAAAATCCAAGGCAGAGAGATTCTGGCACCTTGCTCCCAGCCAGGGGCAAGGCAGTGCTGAAAGACCTGGACATCAGCCAGTGCTGGCACAATGAGAAGAAAGCCGGCCGCCTCTCCCAACCCTGAGCAGGGATCCCTTCTGGCATCCATCAGCCGCTGTGGGATCTTTTGCATCCTAAATCAGCTGTTATGGGGAATTAGGAGATAGGCCTTCTGCAGCAGCAGGGAAGGAACATGTCCCCGGTGGGATGTCAGGTGAGGGTTTATGGTAATAATTTATCTATTTTTTTTCAACATTATTCTTCAAGCTGCTTAGTTTAATTAAAGCTCCCCAGCATGGGCTTCTCCCTGCAAGTATTCCATGCTGCCTTGAGGTCTTTTGGCGAGCTATTAATTTCCCTAAGTTAATTTGTGTGCCTGCCTGCTCTTTTGCTTCTGGATATGGGAGGTTTCTGCACTCCCTCCTGTCCCATCAGTCATTCCATATCCCTCTACAGACAGACACAGCATCGTCAGACCTTCATCTGTTCCTTGGTGCCCAAGGGCTGCACCCAGAGGTGCCAGTAGAGAAGGTACAAATTTTCCAGCAGAGAGAAGAGATTTTAACGTGCAAATCCCTTTCTAAGGAGCTGAGATGTGGCCAAACACCTAAATGATAATTTGATTTGTCTACCTGTAGTTTTAAAAAACAAACACACAAAGGAAATGCCTTGCCCTGGTTATATACATCTATTTACAAATTTAATGCACACAGCTAGGAGTGTGAGCGCCCACCCCAAGGTCAGAGCCAGCCTGTTCACTTCTGCCTGCCTCTTATTTCTGAAGTTTTCCTCATTTCCATATTTATAAGTCCCACTGAAGAAGAACAGAGCTGTCTCCTTCTGTCTTCGAAATGCCAGAAAAAGCCTTTAGCTCCTCAAAAACTAATAACCAATATGCTGGGATTGTTTCGCTTCCCATCCCTCCTCGGCAGCACATTAAACAGATGTCACAGTGTGCACCAGCGAGACACACAGGGATAAACGGTGACTATTTGGAGTTTAGCAAAACTCAGAGAGAATGAAAAAGAAGCACATGGAGGAACCAGTCAAGATCTGCTACCAGGATCTGTTGGGGACACCTGCCCTCTCAACAGCAAAATGAACTGAAGCCTCGGAGGCACTTGAGTTCAGGGTCTTGAGTCTAGTCTTTGAAGAAAGTTGGACCTGATGTCAGAGCTGTCTATCCCCTCTAGACCCAAATCCAGGGTGAAAGGAATGGAACCAGCTTGTTGAACTGCAGAAAGGACTTTTTGATAGCAGTGTTGCTGAGTGAGTACCTCTTCTGGGAAATGATCTATACAGATCACCTTCAAAACGTGACACAGACCTCATCTCTCCTTGACCTTCGCTCTGAGAATTTCAAAGCAACAGGTCTAACAAAAGGAGATGATTGATGAATAAATGAATGAATGAATGAATGAATGAATGAATGAATGAATGAATGAATGATCAGGTTGCATCTCTGGCTAGGAAGTACATAGAGATCTTGATTAGGGGTTCATAGTTTGATTTGAGATGCCATGATTGTGATCTGATTGAGAGTTTGGGGTAAGATATATTTTTGGCCAAGAGATTGTATTTTTATTAAATGGCAATCACTCTGCTCATGCCCATGCCATGTGAGGATACAGATTTGATATAAAGGAGCTATAGTATAGTTGGTTTGCTTTATATGTGTTGCATTTAGTGCTTACCATTTCTGGAACATCTGTTCATGAACTTGAGCTCATCTCAAGGAAAGCAGAGGTAGGAGCAGGTGTGCCACTGAACTAATAGTTGTAAAGGTAATTGTCCTAATGAGATAGCAGGTCAAATCCTTTCAGAACAAACTCTTCCAACTCCTTTGGCTGACCAAGCCACGGTACTGTCCTAGAGACAGGAAAACAAGGGTTTGCTGGAAGCTGCCTCTACCTTCAACTATAACACTGTGCTCTTGTGTCCACATAATAAAAATTCTTGAATGGTCCCACATATGCCTTTTACTTGAAGCCACGACACATAGCATCATTGTTGACAAGCCATTACTCTTTCCCGTAAGACCTTTGATGGTGGTTCTGCCATACAAAGGAAGGCTTGTGGTTATGCCTGTGAACCTCAAGGGTACTTTGCCCATCCCACAGGCACCTGCTAGCTGGAACAGTCTGTCTACAGCCTTTACTCACTCTTAAATTTCGTTTTTGGCCTAATTTGAACTGATGGACCAAGTAACGAGCTTTTTCAGAAAGCCTTGAAAAGCTCTGGAAGCAATGTCAGCACTGGGGAGAGAGACTAAAAGAAAGGTACATACTACAGACAACCTGAGAGCAAGAAGTGACACAGCTCTGCCTCTTTATAATGAAAAAAACGTTAATTAAAATCCTTGTAAGCCTAGAAAGAGCAGTTTCAAAAATTAATTACCTATTTTGTCATGTAATGAGGGACACAAAGCAATATTTTGCAGAGGCTGAAGAGCTGTGCCAGCATCTGCTTGGTGGGTTTGTGGCAATCTCTTTTTTGAAAGCAGAAAACAAATTCCTCTAATTCCCCCTTAAATGAGAGAGTTTGCTGCCTGGTTTTATTTGCTACTGCTTCTGGACTGCCATTACTTTAATGTATCCTGAGGTGAGGGAGAAAACAGCTCAGGTTTTTCAAGGTGGTGATGGCAAAGTCTAACATGGCCACACTGCAGCCTATTTGAGCTCCTTAATGTTTAGGAAGCTTGCACACGGAGTGAATCACGCCAGAATAATAATGCCACATCTTGCAATTCATTCTCATCAGTTTTAATGAAGATAAAGGGGCTCACTTTATGAATCCACTTGGGCTTAACAAATTAAACATGCTGCTGAAAGGGTACATGTGAACAGAATATTTGTCCTTATAATGTTCACTTAGGTGGACAAAGTTAACTAATCTTATTCTATGTATTTTTGTTTGCTTCTTGCTGCCTAAAGAAGGCCTCACAGCTACACAGTTGGCTCTGATCTTGTTCCCAGCTCATTAAACATGTTGTTTAATTATCATTTTACTCCTATTCTTGAGGCTGCAGCATCATTTTGCTTTGAAGTAGTTTGGGGGTCCATCAGTCAGAGGAAAAAAGTGGCAGGGAGCAGGGGAGAGGCGAAGCATCACAAGAAAATCTCCCTTATTTTCCACTGCAGCAAAATCCACCACCAACCAACTGGTCCCATCTGCAGGCAGTTCTCCAGCTCCTCTGTGAAGCTTCATTTCATGGTCTTGTGTCTATTGATTGCTGCCAGACTGCAGCAGCCACCTGGAAGGGAGAGCATAACCCTCCCACCTTGCAGGGGAAGTTGGATTTGGTCTGCAAGTTGCTCAGGTTTGTCACGAGCAGATGCTACAGCAGAAGCTTACAGATGACACCAGTTTTGCCTCCAGGAACTTGAAAGCAAAGCAAGCAATATCTAGTACATTGAACACCTCCTTTCTGTAAACCACAGATAATAAACACAAGAAAGGAGGTCAATTAACACCCTGACAAGATTTATTTCCAGCAGTAAACAATCTCCTGCAAATAGCCAGGGAAAGGTTGCAAATACTCATTTGCCTGGAGCTGTGACCTTGGATAAAACACAAAGCAGAAGGGGAGAAGCCAATGGGAAGCAACTCTGAGCTGTTCTGGGAAATAGCATTTATTACTGCAATCTGGGCAGTGAGGAAGACTGTGCCCAGGTGGTACCAAGAGCAACATCAGGATGGGTCCCCAGAGAAGCTGTGCCATGAAGCAGGTACAGTTCCCATGACGTCATTCCCCACTTGTTTTTTTTCTGCCCCAGGGAATAATAGGCTGTGGGGAGTTGCAAGTAATCACTTAACTTTGGGACTAAGAAATGCCATGTAGCTAAAGAAGAACTGTGTCCAGCCTAGCTCTCACGGGCATTAAAAATGTTTGGGTTTTTTTTTTTTTAAAGAAAAGGAGATGCTCCCAAACTCAGCCATCTGTTGACTTGAAGGGATGGCCCAAATATCTCTCAGAGGACAAGAGAGAAAGTTAGAATCATAGAACAACCTGAATTGGAAGGACCATCAAGTCCAACTCCTGGCTCTGCACAGAACAACCCCAAAATCCCACCTGAGAATTTTGTGCAGAAGCTTCTTGAAGCCTGTCAGGCTTGGTGCTGTGACCACTTCCCTGGGGAGCCTGTTCTAGTGGCCAGCCATCCTTTGCATGAAGAACCTTTTTGTAACATTGAAATCAAACCTCCCCTGAGACAACTTCAGGTCATTCCCTCAGGTCCTGTCACTAGCCACCAAAGAGAGGAGATCAGTGCCTGTCCTTCCACTTCCCCTCAGGAGGAAGCTGTAGATGGTTGTCAGGTCTTCCTTCAGTTTCCTCTTCTCCAGGCTGAACAAGCCAAGTGACCTCAGCCACTAATCCTATGGCTTCCCCTCCAGACCCTTTACCATCCTTGTGGTCCTCCCTTGGATGCTCAAGTCACTTGAACAGCTGAACTTGCAGTTGCTTTTGTTACAAAATGTGGATCCCATTTTCTTTAAGACAAAACATTATGTGCAAGCACCAAAAGGGAGAGATGAGAACACTGACTCCAGAAAATGCAGCTTTCCTCTCTGCTGCTGTCTCTTCCTTGCAGTTTTTTTGCTGAAGAAAGATAAGCATGGCATGTGGTATTAACAATCACTCAAAACCTTGGTCAGTGTGTACCAATTTCAGTCTGTTCAAAATACTTCAAGGTTTGGTTTTGGTCACAGCAGCTCATAGGAAAAAGCAGCCCTGACTGGGTTGGCAGTGTTAGGCAGGAGGTGTAGAGGGAGGAAGAAGAGAAAAAAGGACGTGTGGGTCAGCAATGGGACCACAAGTGTCCCAAAAACCAACTTCGAAGATTGAAACAGATTCGGTGATGCTGAGTTACACCAGCTTACACTTATGTATAGGGATGTCTTGAAACACCATCCATCACCAGCACAGACTGCTCCTAGTGCCACAGGGTGAATTGTCTTAAGATTTTCAAAAATAAAATCAACCCCCTGTGGATCATGGACAGATTTGTATGGCCACAGCACTCAAGGAAATGGTATTAAAGTCAGTAGCTCATAAAGCAGCAACCAGACTAGAAATCAAAGTACTTATTATCCCAGCAGTTATTCAGTCAATTCTTCTAGAAAGCAGCACAGATTTTGTGGCCATTATTTAAGAAAACCTGTCTGCAGCTTTTAAGAAACAAGATTTGAGAAGAGATGACGGTGATTATTTTTGAAGATCTGTAATTTCTCGCCGGTCATCCACTCGTAAAGAAGAACAAAGTTTTCATTTTTTATTTTTGCCAGTCTTGTCTTTTCGATGATGAAATACTTTTTTTTTTTTTTTTCTGGTGAAAGCTTTTATCAGCAAGAATTTCTTATTAACTTGGTAAGACAGCTGTCCCCTTCCTGAACCATTTCAAATGTCCCTGCCCAGGCTCTAAGGTGATTTCAATCTCTAGGTTACACCACAGGGCTTTCATCTTGTAGGCAAGACCATCCAATTCAGGAATAAGAAAATAAAAATAATGAATAATAATAATAATAATAATAATAATAATAAAAATAAAAATAAAAATAAAAATAAAAATGAAATCTGACTGAAGTCAGAAAGAAGTCCAAAAAATGTGTGCCTGTTGGGGTTAATCACAGTGCAGCTCAACCTGACCAGTGTGACACATTCCTTTTCATTTCCCTTTCACCAGCATCATCTCTGAAGGTACATTAGAAAAATACAGCACAGTTGTTTGCGTGCCGCGTGCTCTGGCTATTTTTGATTTGCTTAACCATCTTTGACCTTTCAATATCTCATGGTCATGTCTGAGTGGATTTTGTCTGGTGAACCATTGCAGAAAGGAATTGGCTCATGCACCCCTTCTGACAATTCTGAGGCAGGATGGAGCTGCTCTTACTGCCCTCCATGGGGTGATAACACATTAAAACCCCTCTTTTGCCATCTCATTTATTACCTGAAATGGCATTGCACTGAAACATTAGAAGATCCAGCATCCACTGAGATGGGCTAATTTTAATGATTAACTATGGAACTGTTAAATTTTACTTCAGTGCTCCACTGTCATTATAGAATTAGTATTAACAGCCATGTACTGTGAGAGATGTAATGAGATTGGCTGGAAATGACAGTGCCAGGGAGCTGGAGCTCTATAATTATAAACTTAGCACATATCATTAAAAAAGAAAAAAAATTAAAAAAAACCTCTCAAGAGCCTCACTTCGTTGCCAAATTGTACTTGGGTCCCTGGAATGTGAAGCCAAATAACTTTGTTTTTCCCCCTTCTCGTCCTCCCTCTCTTGCTCTCTCTAGTTGCTTTTAATTAAGCCTGGATAAAATAAGCAGACAGAAAATCAACACTTCTAAAAATGTCTCATTACATGATGATGGTGGGGCAGCTTCCTGAGAACTCCAGCAGTTTTTCACTGCCATGGCCATAAAGCCTGCAGTGATGCCAGGCCTACTGGAACGCCTGCCACGGCCTCTTGGGAAAACAGGTGAGCAGAAGAGGAAAGTATGTACTAAATCCAACACTTCTGGTGTTACCCTTTCTCCCATCCCAGCTGTCCATTGATCCATTAAAATTTGCCATCCCTTGCTTTGGTGTCACTTCCTGCTCCCACACATGAAACAGGACTCCTTTTGCTCTCCACCAGCGTTGTGCTGTGTGTCATTTCAGCCCGGCCCTTGACTTCATCTCTGGCTCCTTCCCGCTCACTCCCCGTCCCCTTTTGAACACCTTCCCGACTGTATCATTTGCTTCAAAGCATCTCAATCCTCCAGTGAATAGCCTGGTGCTCTTTGAAGATCTAAGCTCCCCCTTTATCACTTGTTTTGTCTGTTTTCACTTTTCTGTCATAAGCATCTGATCCACCCACTGGAGCTTCCTATTCTCTGACAGCCATTTGTGCCTCATTATCTCCTCCACAGTCGCGTTTTTCACTCTGTCTTCTCTACTTGATCTTCCCAATGCTTTTAAAACATTTGTTTTCAAAGTTATTTCAAAGTTATTTCAGCTTTCTCCATTTGTTTTCATCTCATGCCTTTACACCATCTCCAGGGCAGTGCTCACCTTTAAGGGGTAATCTACATCTCCTCTGAAGAAGCTCCTTGTCAGGCTCTCATACATCCAATACCTGAAGAGGTGACCCTCTGGACAGATTAATCAGGTAGAAACAATGTTTCCACGGTGAGTCCTGGTTCTTTTCTGCCAAAAAGAACATCCTCTGGATGGCAGACAATATAAAATGGAGGTTCTTCCAGTACAAAGAGATATCTCTGGGCTTTTTTGTTTTTCCTCCAATTCCCATCTCCAGGAAGATGCACAAATGTAATCCTTATTGTTACCACCGGTTCATAATACCCCTAGGGTCTGATGTGCCTCTTTCTGTCCAAAATTCATTTTTATCTCTAGTCCTGTGTGTTTTCTGTTATCTTCAACACAGAAATAAAGAGTTATTTATCACTGACCTTGAATAGAAGCTCTTGCACCAAAAAAAAGTCTGCTGTTCCTTCCTCCAACCTTACTTAAATTTCAGTTTTTTCTTTGGTAATATTACAGTGCAAACACCTGCTCTGTATACCACAAAACCAATGTGTTGGGTTTTTTTAAACACTCTTCTTCTTCGGCAAGGTGCAGCCCATGCACTGCTTGGTTACCTGCAGGGAATGCCTTTGTGATGCTATCCCTTTCCTAATTACCCTCTAACACTTACAACAACATCCAATACTGGTTTAAGCCATTTTTTTTTAAACCTGAAAATATGGGACAGTATTTTTAGCTCCAGAAGTCTTATCAAGTTATCTTCTGTGGCTCCTCTTCAGTGAGACATCTTTTCTGGATTGGCAGTGTATATAGTGCATTCTGGAAAAGATGTCCTGAGCTGCCCCAGGAGGTGCTACTGTGAATGTGTTAAAGCTGATTCTAGAGACGCCTTTCAAGTGCCCACATTGGCAAAGCTGTTGTTGAGAGAGCTGGGGAGCTGGCAGCAAACCACTGCTCCAATTGTGCAATTGTTGTCAGCATTCCCGTAACTCTCACAGAATCTCTGCATCGAAACAGAGGGAGAACTGCACGTGGCAATGCAGTTCAATAGCTGTGTACTTTATCTCTGGAGTAAGAAAGGATTAACAGATTTTTCTTAGATGAATCTGGCCTGTGCCTCCTCAGAGACTCTTTTTTTAAAGTCAAATAATGTTGGGACTTAAAATAGTAAATGGTATTGTAATGACAGTGCAAAGAATCATGAGGACAGAAAAGGCTGTTTGGATTAATGAATTTTGGGCCTCCCTTCCCTTTTAGCTAAGAAAGTCTTCCTTTACAAAGCAAAAAAAATAATACCTCTTGACCCTTTTCATCGAGATCCATTTCCTGTCAAATACACCTTAGAGGTACCCTCTTCCCGTTGTTACTCGTAGAACCAGGATATTGCTACATTAATGCTTTAAATGATGCAATTTAACAGAACCTGAGGATTCAAATGCCTTAAAAAAACTTTAAACTAATTTGAAAACCCAGTGTTAGGTCACAGGCACTTATTGATTTTTTCCTATATAACCCCCCTCTTGTGTTCCTTCCGTTAGAGGAATTTTTCTGAAACAGTAATATCTTGCCACCATAATTAAGCAGACCTTTAAATTTCTGCAGGTATTGCAAACTTTCAAACCAATCTCATGGTAATCATTTATCTTAATAACCTGCTAGCTTTCCAGGGTATTGATCTGTTGTCTCATCCTTGTGGGATGCCTCTTGCATCCCTACATTTCTGTGGCTCTCCTGTTGTCTCTTAGACTTGTGTTGGCACGCTTGCCTAAATGTGACACTGTTAAAACTGACTTTATAAAAATTATAAGGATGTTGTAACCAAGAAAAAATGAAGAAAAACACAATCCTACACCTCCAAGGCTTGACCTGCCTGTCAGGAATGTGAAGGAACTCAATTTGCCCAATTTTTACCTTTGGAAATTTTCCTTTACTTGTGGCCCTTACCTCCCAACCCGCAGTAATCACAACAGCTGCTAACAATGGGAGGTTTGCATTTTATGTGATCTTTTGTTCACTGTATCTGCAGGAAGGCAGGCTTATTGCAGTCCCCAGGAACTTTCCCCCTCAGCTTTTCTGGAGTGATTTCTTTTCCTGGTGCTGCCTGCCAGAAGCACCTTGTTTCATCCCACTGAAGTGTCTCCTGTGCAATTTTTCATGCTTAATGTGGGTAAGCACTTTCCAAGAAAAAGCTGTCTGTGTTATTTCCTGGAAAGTCCTGTGTTTTCCAAAAACCACAGTTGTCTTTATAAACGCACTAGAAACAGGTGTATTTTAGTCATATATGTTCATTAAAATCTCCTCCCTTCAGAAAACTGTCATGCTGGTGGATGCACAGCACCAGTTTCTTTCTGAGGGCAGTGGCTATTACATACCACCACACATTGCTCTACTGCTTCAAAACAAATTAGCCGGTTGAAAGAGTGTGGGAAAGTTGTAAAAAAAAAGAGCTGATTTGAGATTTTACAGAGTCACTGGAAAACTTTTATCCATGTACAGCCATGGCATAGTTTATGACTATACACTTCAAAGATTTAGCTTCTTTATTTTACTACTAATGTGACTTCTCACCCAGAGGCCTCTCACCTCTCAGGTCTATGAGAACTGGGTTCATCTTGATGAGCAGTGACATTCTGAGCAAGGGACAGTATTTGGGCCACAATGACCATTTTATGGATTATCTTGTTTGCTCATCGAGCCATCCAAAATTAATTCAAATAGGGTCCAACTCACCCAAATGCTTCCTGTGGTATTTACCAGGTTGTTTATACAATGATCAATAATATCATCTGGAATGAAGAAAAGTCCAGATCATTATGATCTAGAGTTTGATATCCACAGAAGGGAAAAGAAAGAGAGGCTGAGATACTCTGAGTGGCAAAAGAAAGCATGGAGGAAAGGCAGGTTGGCTTCAGAGTGATGTATGCATCCTTAAGTGTTGCAGAATGGGTTGGAAAGGAGTGCAGTGGCAATAAACAGATATATCTGTGTGAACAAGAGTAAGACACTGACTATTCTTATGTAGCTATTAAGAAAAAAAAGAAAAGAGCAGGCTAAAGATTTAAAACATCATAGCAGAGTGGAAATGATGAGATGGACTGCAGTGGGGAAATAGAAAAGCATAAATGCTTGATAAAGAATACTTAAGTAGTGGGTGGAGCAAAGACAGAAGGATAAATAAAGGACAAGGAAGATCCAAATTCCTAAAGCACACAAGAAATGGGAACCCACGCAGTGTGTCACTTGGGCTGAGGCTGAGCAGAGGTAGGTAGTGACAAAAAAGCCCCAGGCAAATCAGAAGCTGTCAAATACAAGAGGGATCTTGGAAATTACTAGTAGAGTGGTTGTACATCCCATAAGACTCCAAAAATCCAGGGATCCCCTGCAGGATGTCTGGCCTCACTGCTACCAAGAGTTACTTTGTCTTCAGTGTCAACAGAGCCAGGATTCCTCCTCTGGACTTTGGATGAAGTGTGACTGAAGCAGGTACTGAGTGCACCAAATTGTTTGTATTCTGATGCCTTGATTCAATAACCAAATCAGGAGCAAAACATCACAACTCTGTCATTGTTCGATGTATATTGGCTTGTACACTCATTGTTACTGAAGGATCTGTATCATTTCAGGCCATCCAAGGGGTCTGTGTTGTTGAATCTGATGTACTTTGCACAGAAGACAGAAGTAGAGATAAGAATCATTTACTATAATTGATCCAAACTGTATCACCAGGTAGTTTTGTAAGGCTTCAATAGCTTTCTGTAGAACCAGAGGAGCCAGTTTCTAGTCTGAGGATTGACATCTTTGTAATAAAGTCTGCGGTGATGCCTTTGGAGTTCAGAGGAACCCACCTGCTCAAAGCTCTCAATGGGGAAGGCTCCACAATCCTTTGACCTTAATTGACAATAAAGGGTGTTTTCTTGTGTGGCAAGTTATTACACCTTGTCCAAAATCAGACTGGTAATGGAAGGAATAGAAATGACATGGGAATCTCTTTGTAAAGACCACGAAAAACAATGTCCATTTCCCAATATTTTAAATATGAGCCTTACTTCTTTTTACTGTTTTATATTTTAATTTGAAGGTTGACTTTTCCAACAGGAAGTTTATTAAACCATTGCAGGATGTCTCATTTCAGCTACTCCTTTTCCGTAATGAAAAATCTAGAAAAGCTTTCTGAGAATTTAGAAGTTTTCTGGAACTAAGTAACATTTTCAATATGCTTTCTCAGGGACTTTATCCAGAAGGAATGAAGTCCAGAGATAAGTCTGTCAGATGCTCTGAATTAGGTCTATCTTGCAGGATACCTTCCAGCACATCTCAAGCTTGGTGATAATTTCTTGTCCATGTAGTCGATTTATCCCAGAGCTTTCTTCCAAAATAAGCAAATTTATCCAGTTTCTGTTTCCTGTAAGTTTTTCTGAATGCACATTGCTTGGATTTCATGCTTGGTTAGCATCAAGGGCCTCGTGTGTCTTCACTCCCCACTTCTCCAGCCCATTGGCTTTACCCCCTGCTAGCATAAGCAGAAGGGCTCTTTAGAGAGGAACCTCTTTGAGGAGCTGCCATTTCATCATTTGGCCTTCCGCCTTCCTTGTTCTGCAGTCTCACAAGCCAAGCATTTGAGGACCAGCTTTGGCTGAAAACAAGGCTGAAAAGTTAAAGAAAGCTGAGAAAGCATCCAAGTTGCACCAGAGGGAGCCTCTGCAATTCATTTTGTTGGAAGAGGCATCCAATCAGCAGTACACATATGGCCTAAGTGTTCACAAAGTTCTTAGCCAGTCAAGCAGAGCTGTGCTGCTCTCGTCCAAGCTGGTGGCAGAGAGACTGGCCCATCTGTGAGCAAAGACCATGGGCAGGGGGCTGTTCTCATCTTCCCCTTCTGGTTTCTTTGGTTGTTCCTTTTTTCTCCTCCTTCATTGTAATTTTTTAAAAGGAGTAACAACACTTCAAGAAGATGGTACAGAAAGCACGATCGGATTTATAGCTTTTCCACTATCTGCTTCTCATTAATATTGATTTTTTTATATTTCATCACTGACAGCAAATGTGAATCTTACAAAAAAAAAAATTAAAAACTCCACTCTTCAGTTTCCAGCTTTTCACGAATGGGAGATAACATGCTGTACTCACTCTGAGGAAAACATTTACTGCTTCTCTACATGGCTAATTATGGTTTTTCGCTCTATTTTCTGGCACTCCTAAACAATTGCTGCAAGTTTCTCACTGAAACCTGCAACTGAGAAAATAATTTTTTGAGAGAGAACTGTGTTCACTAACTTAAATCACCATATGCTGTTCATTTTTCTAGACTTCAAGTCTTGTGTAACACTGTTGCATTATAACATGCACTCGTGATTAAAAAGATTGAGGAATCCAGGGAAATGAGCTGTAGAAGTTGTGGATGTCCCATCCATGGAAGTGTTGAAGGCCAGGTTGGATGGGGAGGGAAAAGGTGTATATATGCCTGCTCTTGTTGCCCTGTAGCAGAGACTTGGGAAGGAAGGGAGAAATCAATTAGATGGGAAACACTGGGCTTATCAAAGTGTTTAGTCCCCATGCCAGGGCAGATGTATGTGTGTCTAGAGAAATATGATGAGTCCGTGATCACAGCTCTCCAGGAAATAAGGCCCAATGGATTGAAACAGAAACTCACTTTTATTGACTATGTAAGACTCTTTGTTTTCCTGAAGGTAACTTCCTTGTCACAGGCAAATCAAAATCAGGACTAGGCTACTCTTCCTGCTCAAAAAAAAAAAAATCCCTCATGTAACCAAACTAGAAAGGCCAATCTTTCACAGGCCATCCCATGCCCAGAAATGGAGATGTCCTCCAGGGAAGTTCTGTGCTCCCTCCTGCTTCAAGGCTGGGGGTGAGGAGGTGTGCACTGCCCAGAGCATATCAAAAACTTCTGGGAGCAGATCCACTGCTTGCAGCTTTTGCTTTCCTTCCAATACTGAAAAAATGCATTTAAGTGCCATTCAAACTTCTGCACAGCCCAGCAGTCTTGGTTGGGTTTTCTCACCACATTTCAGTCTGATTAAGCACTAAGCACACTGTAAATACCCCAAAATAAGGAGAGCAAGAAAGAAGGGAAGAGAGATGAGGAAACTAGAAGGAGCACGTGGTGTTAGAGGACTGGAATTATGGGATTGACACCTTTTTGGTCTCTGGCTGTTTGAAAGGGGTTTTTGAGCAGGTGGGAAGTTATCAATAGCTGTCAGGAAGTGTTGCCCGTGTTTGTTGCTTCACTTATGGCTCAGTGCTTAAAAAGGAGAGATTGATTGGCTTCAGAGCATGCTGTAATCGATACAGCATGTTTGGACAAATATTCCAGCTTTCCACTTTAATTAGAGGTGACTTGGTTGTTTAGTATTTCAAATTAGGAAAATGATCATGTCAACACTCTAATTTCCTAAGAAGAGAAATATTGCCTTATTTTTCTGGTATTTGCTTTGCTTAAAGCATATGCAACCTTATTTCTGCACTTGCTTATGCTGTTTGCTTCAGTGAATATACTTCAGTGTTTTTGCAGGCTAAGACTGAGCAGAATTTGTCTTTGAGCAGAGATTGACAGAAAAAGCTCAGTCTGAAGCCAAAATACTTATTTTTTACTTTTTTTTTCTCACAGTGATGTAAAAGGAGAACAGAGTAATTGCACAGAGAGTGATCATCATACTCTGGCAGCAGCGAGAGGTGCTGCCAGCTGGCTTTTGGCAGCATCTTTATAAGGGTGTGTGAAGCCTCCAGCATTTTCACTGGCTATACAGAGACAACATCTCAAAGCCCAGGCTAACCCTTCATTTGTGCCATGATGTTTTAATGCCACTATAAAATGCCAAGCGCTGCCCTACAGCAGTGTGATTGATGATCATATGTCTGGTGCCCCAAGTGGTCCTGGCATTCCTGGGGCTGCAAGAGGAGCAAAGGGTGTCTCGTGGCTTCTCCAATTAGCTGACTCTCCAGGACACACCTAGATTCATGCCTGCTAAAGCCATCAGCTGCCCTTGCAAGGAGATGTGCTAACGAATTAATCAGGCAGGACTGAAGTATATTGGAAGGAAAGAGGAGGAAAGGACCTTGCCATCACGGGTAATTTCAGGGTTAGGGGCAGAGTTAGATGCCCCAAATCAGAACTTTAAAACATTTCAAGTGTCTAAAGCCCAGAAAATCCAGATCAGGACAATGTGATTAAAAATCAGGACAACACAGTCTCTCTGACCCTCCTAGCTGCACACCAGCAACACCAGGCCCACCAAGGTCATTGTTGTGCCATCCCACCTACTTATCATCTACCCTGTGAGAACGAGGGACAGGGAGGATGATCCCTGTCTTGCAGGGGTTGGAGGTGTAGATACCTGAAGGGAGCTTTGCTGCCACACTGAGATGAAGATGCCTTAAGATTCATCCTGGAAGTCCTCACATCATCATGTAGATCCCAGAATCACAGATTATGCTGAGTTAGAAGGGGCCCACAAGGATCATTGAGTTCGACTCCTGGCCCTGCACAGGACCATCCCCAAGAGTCACACCATTTGCCTGAGAGCATTGTCCAAACGGTTCTTGAATTCTGTCAGCCTTGGTGCTGTGACCACTTCCCTGGGGAGCCTGTTCCAGTGGCCAACCACCCTCTGGGTGAAGAACTTTTTTCTAATATCCAACCTAAACTTCCCCTGAGACAACTTCAGGTCATTATTCCCTCAGGTTCTGTCACTGCTCACCACAGACAAGAGATCAGTGCTTGCCCCTCCTCTTCCTCTCATGAGGAAGTAAGCCTTCTCCTTCACAGTTAGAGGGTCCCTGCATGGCCGATGATCATCTCACCCAGGTTTGCCTTGCTCGAGTGTGGGGAGCATTTGCAGAGGCACTGTCTGCAAGAGAGCAACTGATGAATGCACCCAGAGAGGCATGCAAAGATAAATGAGGTCCGTAATCCTCGGCTTTGTCCACTCTTCTAGTCTTTAATAACACTCCAGATGAGGTTAATCTGCATCAAGTGCCTCCAGCAGCAACCTGAGCATGCTGAGACAGTCTGTCTCGTAGCACATTGAGAGTTATTAACAGCGATTTCTGTCACAAAGATATTTAAACTTGATGCCTGGCAATTAGCTGCCAATCAGTTTATATATATATATATATATATATATATATGAACCTAAATACAGTCTTAACCCCTCCATGCAACTTGGTCTGCCCAGCTGTCCCCTGGCTATGAGCGCTTCCAAGTTCTCCCCTGGTCTCCCCAAACCCCCACAATGGCATATTTCCCCCAAAGGGAATAAAAAAAAGGCAAAAATCCCCAGCTAAGCTGTAATGGAGCCTGCCTGGGGTCACTCAGCAGCAGCCAGCACCAAGTGCCTGAAGCAAGCATCCTGAGCTGCCTACTGGCTTCTTCTGCCTTTGGTTTCACAGTCCTCCCCAAATTGTACCCTGCGAGAAGACTCAGAAAAAGAAAAGGGAAAGTAGGAAAGAAAATGACAAACAGATTTTTAAGTGCTGACATGTCAAAATTTGAGATACTTCAATGGCTTCTCAGCAGCAGCAACTGGAGATTTTGAATGGCTCCTGTTGGTATTTAAATGTGCATCAGGGTGGCAGTGGAATCTAATTAGGGGCTTTTTAATTGTGATGATGTTGTCCTGAGAAGCTGCGATCTCTCAGAGACAACAGTAATCTTTGAGGTAAGCAAAGAGAGGGGTTTGCCATCAGAAAGGGACTGCCATCTCTCCCGGAGAAGAGAGAGAGGAAATTACAACATCCTTCATCTCAAAATGTGATTCCTTCACCCTCAGGTTACTGGGAACAAGCCTGAAAGTGGTGAGAAGTGGAGATGGGCCATGATAAGATGATGGCAACTTCCAAATGTTTCTTTCATTGTAATGGCTTGAAAATCCTGTGAAGCTGTGAAAAGCTTTTTTTTTTTCCTCTGAATCAGACTTCAAGGCAGCCTTTTCCAAGAGGGTTTTTTTTTATATAGAATTGGCTTCCTTTTCACCCCTTCTCCTCTCTCTCTTGTCCCCTCTGTAGCCCCTCTTCTCTGCCTGTATTATCCACCAGCATGTTATGTTTCCCACACCACATGCTGCCTGTATGACAACGAGGAGGAGAGAGTGTGTGTCTTTTCAAGGGCAGAGGTTGCCAGGCATTGCCCACCAGCAGGAACAGACCTCTGGCTGTCCCTCTAGAAACCGTCCTCAGGTGGGTTCCACAGCTCCAAGTACGCAGCTCCTGCTGAGGCTGGAGGAAAGCACACAAAGAGAAATTAAATTTAATTTTGGTTCCCCCCTACACCTGTAGGTCTGCTTCCTTCCACTAAATCGTAAGACTTGAGCTGCCATCAACTGAAACAATGTGTACAAACATCACGAAACACTTCTCCGGAGCGTGACAGGTAGGCCTGTGCTTGGCTTTCATCATAAAATCATAGAATGGTTTGAGTTAGAAAAGTTCTTAAAGATCGCCTCATTCCAATGCCCCTGCCATGGCGAATGACACCTTGACACCTTCCACTAGACCAGGTTGCTCAAAGCCCCCTCCAAACTTTCCTATCGAGACCTTTCTGATCCCTGCAGTTTTGATAAGAATTAAATCACCTAAATTCCCCAGCGTTTTTATCTGCATGTAACGATTCCTGTAGAGGCAGAAAGTTTAAATTGGAGTGATGGATTGGCACAGCGTTACCTCTGATCAATATGGTACCTTTAAATGAATACAGTCATCTTGCAATTAATTAGAGATGACTTGGTTAATGACTGAGCATTTCATGTTGGGATGGGTCCCCAGTGCAGCTGTTCAGCTCACTGCAAAGGAGAACATGGCCAGAGGGTGGTTCTGGTTTGCCTGTAGATGTATAAAAGCAGATGGAGAGAGAGCAACAGAAATTTGGAAGGGAGGCAAGGAAAGGAGAACAGAGCAGGATTGAGAAGGGTACCAGACCGCAGCCTCTGTGGTATTGTTGGTTAGTGGGATAACTGCCAAGCAGACGTCTGCCTGATTTGTTGTGGCAAACAGTTTTAAAAGAAGATAGTGTCCTTTTCAAGGAAACAAAAATTTATTTGACCCATAGCAAAATATTTTTTTAAGTGACAAAAATATTTTAAAAAAAGAGATAAAATGCCCATGTAAGATGCCCATGTGAATATTAATTTCCACTTGGTCTATTTGACACCATTTGTGAATGTTCTGTTTCCTCATCCTTGTGATCTGAGGATTATTTATGTTGGGGGAATAAGTCTATGGGGTGTGTCCCAACATACAGCTGGGCATCAGGATAGATACCCCCAGCACTCTGAAGCACTGTGGTCTGTGATCCAGAGGGGTGCAGGGGATCTTGGTACTGCTATCCCTTCTCCAAGGAAAGGATTAGGTTCTCCATACACCCCAGTCTGGCACAGGCACCTCCAGGGGAGCTTCCTGGACACTGGCATCCTTCATTTTGGGGGTTTAGCCAAGTGAAGGGAGGAAAGTCTGGGTCCAAGCCCAGCACACAGGTCCAAGCCCAGGCCAGGTCCAAGATGACTCTTAGACCTGCTGGGGTCAGTTTAATTCCGGTACCACTTCGCACTGGATATTTAGTCACAGGTTCCCCAGTTGTGCACAGGCAGAGCACAGCTGAGCACTTGGCAGGCATCATTATTAAATTTTACTCTGTAAATTAATTGCACACATAGGCAGTGGCACAGCACACTGGAGCGCAGGCTTTACAGGCTTAGAAAACACCTGTAAATTCTCTGGCTTTGTGCAGTTTGAAAGTGTTTCCTTTCCCTTCCAGAAACACCAAAGCATAGAAATGGTTTATCCTTACCCTAGGGCAAGGAGGTAAATCATCCAGTACAGAAAAAGGGCATCCAACATAAAATGGGAAGCTCCTGGGTGCAGTGGTGTGAAGTCCCACCACACCATTGCATTGCCATCTGAGGTATATTCCCCAATTTCAGAGCAAATAGCTAAAGGTCTCCCTAGACCCCCATAAATTATTTACAAATTAATGTTCTCTTTAGCTTGGCCATAATTATTAATGTTAAAATGTTTTACCCCATTCCCCCCTACCCTCCTAATTTGCCTGTACCATCAGTCTTCAGCTATTGTCTCCCCCACGGTGACTTGGGGGATGTTTCTCTGCTGGTGTTGGGTGGGCAGCTGGTCTCCCTCCTGGACCACATGTCACAGGGAAAGGCTCAATCTCGATATCTGTTGGACTGAAAACTTCTCAGAAATCAGCTCCAGAACACATTTTTTTCCCTCTGCAGATGTAATCCCATGCCAGCTAGAAACCGAGTCCAACTGTGCCAGGGAATCTCCCATGTAATGTCAGTTTGATGTTGATTTAACTCCCTGGGAGCCTTTCATGAATGCATGTGATGATGCACACACCTTCCAGTGGAGTAACTCCAACCTGCCTGCATCTTTCTTGTGGGCCATGTCAAAAGAAATAATTGTGGTAGGAGCACTCCTCATCAGTTCATGAAGTTAATGAATTGGCTAAGCTGATTTATGTAAAGAAAAGAAAATAGAAGAGAGTAAAAATAAAGTAAAATAAAATAAAAAAAATAAAAATACAAATAAAATAAAATAAAATAAGCATAGTGGATGCAGAGGGCAAACCTGGGCAAGCGGATGGAAGATGAGCTGAAGACATGCAGGCTCAGAGGTGGGGAATGAGCCCCTGGGTGGGCACCACCACAAAGGGAGGTAAGAAATGAGGGACCCATGTGCACTGAGGAACCAGTTGTTTGATAGATTACTAGGCAAATTAAAACAATTAAGCTACCCTTCCAATCAGCTGCTTTCAGTAATGAAGTTTGACACTAACGAAATCAGCCATCCAATTATTCTCCCCCTGTCCTGGAGGAGAAGCTGTGGGAAGGCATGATGAGTGAACCAGGGTAAAAATTAACTCCATGCACGGCTTCATCCCGTGGTGCCAAATTCCCATCTCGGTGGTTGGGGGGGGATTTTTTTAACTTCTTTTTCAAACAGACATGTTTTGTCACAGTGCCACCCACCTCATCCTTGTGTAATCCAGACACAGGAACAAAAGGAGCACATGTTGATTATTTGGGATAAATAAATTTAGGATATGGGAAAACTGGAATAAATGTAGTCATGTGCCTGGTGTGATGGGCTTGGGGGATGTCTTGTAAGGTCACATAGCTCTGTACTGGTGATTTTGGGGTGCTGTAGAGGATGGCAGATGGTGAACTGGCCTGAGACATGTTTTCTCTGTGACATATCCCATCTTAATCCCACCAGGTCCCTCCGCACTCCTGGAAAAAAAGAAAAACTTGACTGAAAATCACGAGAATAAAAATAAATAAATTAATTCGATGAATGCCAAAAGGCAGGCAATAAATAAAGCACCAACTCCTGCATTGCTCCCAAGATGTTGGGACATGAAACCTGCCTGTACCACTCCTTGCTCGCCCTCACTCACCAAGGTCAGGTATTCCCTCTTGAATTTATGAAATACTCAGGCACACACATGCATGAGAAATGTACAGAGGCTGTCAGCTTTCATAAGTGATACAATCTTTGCCCTAACAGGAGCTACTGCTGTAGGGATACTGGAGGGACTCCAATATCGTGATTCTCAAGAATAAGGAGTTGCTTGGTGCTCTGGGACGGTAATTTTGGGTTCACTTCCTCAAGAACTCAAGTCCCCCATGTGTTCTTGTGTCCCATGTACCGAAGTCCTCCCCCCACAGCAGCTAAATCAGACTCAAAGGATGAGATTGATGGATTCCTGTCTTTTCTGATGTACATGGGCTGCTGCAGCCCGTGTCCTGGAGAGGAACCTGAGGAGGTTCAGCTGGAGATGGAAGCTGGTGTGAACCAAGGGGACCAAAAGCAAGGCTGGGTAGATGCCCCTGGCTGGAGGCAGGATGTCCATTTTGAGACTGGGAAACCATGGGGGAGAGGGAGGCAGGAGTAGGAGAGGCAGTCAGGAATGCTGTGGGAATGTCAGGTCCATCCTGGGGATGAAAAAGCAGTCCCATCACCCTGGTCAAGTAATCCCTCAAGTGGCACTGCCACCATGGCTCCGCAGCACATGCTGGCGTAGGTTAAGTAAGCAGCAGATGTACTCTAACAGAAGATAGAGTCAACAGGGTTTTTTCAATATGCCTTTTTTTTTAATCTTCTTTTTAGTAGACCCACTCAAAGAAAACCATAATAATTTCAATATCTTTTTTCCCCTTACTACTCCGCAAATGCGCTTGGCTTTGCAAGTCTCAGGGACAGTTCTTTGGCATGAACTTTTAAAATACTTATTTTAGATACATTCCCAACAATGTATTTGCCAAACAACAGGTTTTTTTTCCCCATTGTTGTACTTCTTTTCTCATCAGAGTGTCCTAGTTAGAACAGCTGGGACTAGTTCATCACTGTATGGGTATAACCCAAAACTGTGTATTCTATAGCCTTCCATGCCATTTCCCAGAAACTGTTATCAATAGACTATTTATACCCTCTGCCCAGAGCAGCCTGACTCCTCAGGCTATAAACTAAGGTGTTAAGAGGCCTTCGAGACAGGAAGGTGCCTCCCTTGTCCTCACACCCTTTGTGGAACACCCCGCCCCGAGAGAAGTACTGGGCATTCCTGCCTGAACTGGAGAATATATAATCTTGGAGACTCGGAACTTTTTTACCACTTGTGGGATCCAGAGGAAGACTGTAGACCACCACTCTTGACTGGACTGCAATCACCACTCTTGACCAGACTGCAACAGCACTCTCACCAACAGGTTTTCCCCTCTCCTTTTACTTTGGACTCAGGGGGCCCAAAGAACACCACTCTGTTCATGCCCCAGGGTGCTGGGTTATACATTTGGGTTTGGTGGGTTAAAAGCAATTGTTTGTCTGTATAATCGTACTTATTGTATTATTTTATTAAATTGTTATTCTGATTTATAATCTCTCTTTTGAGTTGAGTTCATTTCCCCTGCTGGTTTACCTTTAAACCAGCACACAGAGATAAAAATGCCACCACAGGCTATCATGAATCAGTGAGGTCTGGCATATAATTACAAACCTAACTCTCAGCTCTTCATACTCCTGACTGCCCTTGGCCACATATGGCAGACACCTGGACTGAGATCCCCATCCGTTGGTCCTGCTTTCTCCCTCAAAGACCAAACCCATCTTCTGTGGGTCCCCATTCAGTACAACCTGGCAGGGTGGGGACCAGCCAGTTAGGTTAACACATAGAAAGTGCCTCTGTGGGTCTCTGCAGCTTTGTGTGTCCATAGATGGATGTTAGACTTCCAGTGAGGTATCTGAAGTAAAGGGCCCCAAACCCATTCCTCAGAATATGTGACTTCTCTTGAGCAGTGTATTTGGACTTGGCTCTTCTCCCAAAGACAGAGGGAGAGAGAGGAGACAACAAGAGCTGTCCCGTGTGTGATTTGAGAGTGAGACAGCTGTGGTCCTGGTCGGCTAAGTTGTGTATTTATGACCCCATCTGGGCATCAGGTGCAAAGGTTCCCTGCTTCCTAGAAAAGCTGCTGGTTGCTGGAAACAGGAGAAGTAGACGTAGGGAAGAAGGAATGCTGTGGAGTAGTTATGGGGGACACCTGGCTGTTCATATGTGAGCTCATGCAGGCTGATGTGGGGAGAGGTGCTTGAGGGAGCCCTGCATGAGTGATGGGCAAACCAGTGATGGTCTCTGCAGCCAGCTCTACTCATGTCAGCATGGTCCAGAGCAACCTGACCCTTCCAGAGGGCCAAAACAGGGCTTGGAGCAATGGAGTCCCCTGCTCTGGCTCTCACTGGTGAGCCATTTTCACACTGCATTGATGGTGCTCTTGTGTGCTGCTTTTTGTCTGGGATACAGTTAATTTTCTTCATGGTGTATAATAGGTGTTAGTTTTGGATTTGTGCTGAAAACAGTGTTGATAATAAATTTTAGTTATTGCTGAGCAATGCTTGCACAACATCAAGGCCCTTTCTGCTTCTCATATTGCTGAGAAGGGGGCTGGGGGTGCACAAGAAGTTGGGAGGAGGCACAGATGGAACAGCTGACCACAACTGACACAAGGGATATTCCAGATCATATGGCATCACGCTCAGTATATAAAGTGGGAGGAAAATGGGGTGTGGGGGGATGGTGTTTAAAGTTTTGATATTTGTCTTCTTAAGTAATATTACATGTAATGGAGCCCTGCTTTCCTGGGGATCGCTGACTACCTGTCCATGAGAAAGAGTGAACGAATTCCTTGTTTTGCTTTGTTTGCATGCACAGCTTTTGCTTTCCCTATCAAACTGTCTTTATCTCAATCCTCAAGTTTTCTCACTTTTACCCTTCCAATTCTCCCCCCCATCCCACTGGTGGGGGAGTGAGAGAGTGGCTGCATGGTGCTCAGTGACTGGCTGGCTTTAAACCATGACATCTTGTAAAAGTGACTGACAAGCATTTAGTGCAATTTACTGAAGAAAACTGCATGGTGTGACCTTCAGCTGTAGGGAATATGTTAAAGCTAAGACATGAGTGCTTCTCCCTTTCCTGATGCTTTGCTGCTTGTCTGGGTGAGTGGCAGCAGCAGTGACCAGAGGAGAATACGTGGTGTACCAGGGGAAAGGAGACTGACCACCAGCCAAACTCTTATCCAGTTTCACCTCTTTTGCTAACTATCTATATATGTTTTTATTTGTTCCCAAAATTTATGCTTTTTTATATCCAAGGGCATGTGGTAGACATACTTGACAGACCACAGCTCTATTTTGTGCCCATCACAGTCAGTCTGTGCTGGGTTCAAAGGTTGACATCTAGGCTGTAATTTTCAGCCACTGTGTGTGTTTGTATGATTTGTATTTGTTTTTCCTTCTTCTCTTTGTGTCTTCTCCCATGCTTGCAGCCCATAAGATGCCTCACCCCAAGGAAGAAACAAGGTATTTTCAAGTTATGCCCCCCCTGCCAACAATGATGAATTTGGCCCAAGGTGCAGACATCAAATCAAGGGGGGAAACACAACCCAAACAAAGAAAACACATCCTCTGCAAAGGCATGCTGAGCCTGTGGCACTGACTGCTCCAAAGAGGCGGTGAGGACAAGAGCTTAGCACGATTTGAGGTAAATACCTTCAAATTTTGGTTATTTATTTAGAAATAAGGAATGTCAAGGGATACAGTCATACTTCTTTTTTCTTTGGCTTTTTTGTGTATAAGAAATGGGGGAGGGAAGAAATACCTCCTGCCTTTCTGAGATCCTACCCTTATCTCCCTTGGTTGCTTCCTTCCCACCTCTGCCTATGCTGGGGGCGGGGCAACTTGAACTCCTCCCTTACCAGTCCCCAGGCTGATGTGTACATTGGGTTAATTTCAACCAGATTTTGGGGCTGCTGTTTGCTGCTCCCCTCTTAGCTCTGCTGCATTGGGGCTGAGGGAGTGATGCTAGCCTGAGTCACTGGAACTGGCGCTCATCATGCCCTGTGCTGTGTATGCTCCTTGCCCAACTCTGTCCCCCTTTGTTTAGTAATAGGACTGCAAATACCTGCATCTCTTTGCTTTCCAAAGTCTTGCATGAACATGCACCTCCCCACAGCTGCCAGGCACACCTTCTGTTTGTGCTTGGCCTGTCCATTGCAAGGGTGTCTTTATGTAGTTTGTGTAAGGACTGATGCTGTTTCAGTTTCCTGACCCCTATTATGTTTCCTGCATTTTTCGTGCCCCTGAAACACCCTGCATTACAGACAGGGTGTAAAGGCAGAATCAGGTAAATCAAAATATAGGGTTGGGTCTTTTTTTGGTGTGTGGTGCTGCAGCTTCACTGAATCAAATGGTTGGTTTAAGATTGGTTTTTAAGCTGTTGGTTTATGTTTTAGCTGGCTCTAGATAAGCAAGTGTTGAGTTGTGTAAACTGAGTGTCTGCAACACAGGCTTTTCTCTCTTCAGACTGGCTTGAGCACTGTGGCACTACTGTCCTTCCAGACATTTTTGGGAAGGCTGGAGTCATGGCTTAGGTACCAAGCCTGAAAGCATAACCCTTCTCTAAGTCTCCCTTTCCCAGGGGTTTGGCAATACAAATCAGAGCTTTAGCAAAAGTAATTTCAATTACGGTGCCTCCCTTGCTTGACACACAAGGCCACTCATTGCAGAGAGAGTCTAGCAGGTTGTCTCCACCAGCAGGAGAAACTGCTCCTGAGTTGGGTAATTTTTTTGAAGCAAAGGAAGCAATGATTAATTTTGGTCCTGTTCTCTCCATCCACAGCAAGGCTAAAACAGCAGGAGGCATTTTCATTGCTCACAGCTCCAGATCTCTTTTTGGCTAACAGGTAATGAAAAGCACTTTGATTTCTTTTTTCTTTTTTCTTTTTTTTTTTTCTTTTTTTTTTTNTTTTTTTTTCCTTTGGGGTCACATTGCTGGGGCTGCCACATGCTCTCCACAGCTGGATCAATGTCTCTGTCTGCCACTGTCAGAAGTCCACCATCCCCTCCCCTTCCCAGGCACACAACTATCCCCATCTGCCTCCCACTCCAATTCTCCAGACTCCTGCTGAACCTCTGGCCTGAATTTTGAACAAGGGCTATTATTTCAGAGCCCTTGGCTCTGTAATGGAATTAGAGGCTGGCTACCTTAAGCTCCAGAGCTGCTGTGGTGCCCACCAGGTAAGAATTTTAGCTGTCCCCAAGTCTGTGTATTAATACAGCCAAGGGGAAAAAACAAACCAAAACACACTCCGGACGCCCCTTTGCAGCAGGAGAAGAAATAAGTGTGTAGCTTTGTGAGACTGTTTTCTCTGTATCACAGGTTTTGTCAGACTTGTTCTGCATGACAGGGGAAAACCAAAGAGGATTGTAGCTTTTATTTTGTTGTTTTTTAAATTTAAACTCTACTTTTTATCTTTTACATTTGTCAGTAGACTTGAATGGAAACAACAACAAAAAAACAACGCTCAGAAGTGCTGCTTGTTATCATAGTTTTTAAAACTTCAGTTTCTGTCTTTAGATTGTGATAGAAATAAATCTCACCACACAGACTTCTGTTTGTTCTCTGATTCCTCATGCAGCACATGCTATATTATATAGTACAAATAAGCTATACCATATATCATCTCATAGTTTTGTTCTGACATAAAGTTCCTCAATAACATCTAGTGTACCCTGTATAGTCTATATTATACATGTGGATTGCATATATAGATATGGCAGTATTCTTTGAGAGATAATAGATGCTACATAGGACATTTTATGCAGAAATTTTTTTTTTCAATTTTATTAAATGGGTATACTACCAAAAAAAGTACAAGGACGTAATTTATGTGCCATAGAGATATGCAACATAGACTGTATTTCATATACTAAGAACTATATAATTATGGTATAATATAATGTCATGTATCATTTGGTATAAACACGAAATATGTTCCTACTAAATAGTATGTGTAGTGTAATCATTACTATAGTTCATTATGTATCATTATGTAACATATTGTATATTGCTAATGACACTTATTAGACAAACAATGTAGTATAATTCTTATATGCATATGATATTATTCTTATATATCATTATACTGATATAATGATATATAGGAGTAGCACACATATCAGAATATTACAGCATAGAGATTATAAACTACATGATTTAGACTGTCCTGTTGTGTGCAAATATATCACCTAAGTTAAATTTATTCTACATAAAAGACCACTATTGTGTTAGAGTATATGTAGTTACATATTGACTATTAAATAGTACCTGGTTTGTTATCTATAATATGTGGTCTAAAACACAGTACTGGTAGTAGATTGCTGGTATATATTATCTCCATTTTAGACAGTGGCTGAAGGGTTTAGTTTACATAATATATGGTATATCGCATGTAAATATTTACTTTATAGTGCAGCTTTTACCTGTGTTTACACAGTGTGTAAACGCAAATTTTATCCAATACATTTTCCATACAGTACACAGTTTAATCAAATTAGATGTATTCCATGTACAGTGCATAATAATATACATTATATGGTCTGAAATACATTAACTACACATCATCTGATACATAGTGTATAGTAAATATAGAATACATACATGTAAGATCCTGTATCAGTATATACTTGCTAAATCATGCCTGTCAAACTAATTGTCTTACATATGCGTGTATCTATCTAAATCCATAAAAATAGAAGGTCAGAGACGAGGGTGTGGGAGGATGAGACCCTCCATCTCGATGGACCCGGGCTGGTCTGGATCCCTCCCAAGACAAGGCATTCTCCTTGTGGTACCTGAACCGACCTGAGGACTGTGCAGAAGCCTTGTACCACCTGTACAGGCACAGAGCCAGCACTTTGGGTAACTTTTGATCACTTAGAAGTCAAACCACTCCCCATCCATTTGACTGGGGGAAAGAGGTAACCGGCCTCTCCTCAGCACCTGGCCTCTCCAGTTTCCCTTTCCTGTGAAAAAAAATAAACACACACCCTACTGTGGTGTGGAGGTGCTGTGAGTCACATGGCAGAGAAGGTTTTAATTTCAGAGTGCCCTTTGGTTTGCCTCTGGGTTTGTGGGTCTCTGCTGCTTGTTTCCCCTGTCTTGTGATTTGATCTGTCCTTCTGTTTCCACTTTTGTTTCAAAACTAATTTCCTGACTTGCTAAAACGTATTTGGATAAAATTGAAAAAACAAACAAACAAAAAAAAAAGCCCAAAAAAACAAAATTGAAGTTTAGGTTTACATTTCCTGTCCCTAAGGACACTTCTAGAAAGCATATGCTTGGGAGTTGGTGTGAAATGAGTAGGAGTTGGAAGTACATGGCACAGACCAAACTGACTCCTTGCCCTCTACAACACGCAGTGGCAGCACTGCTTCTAAGACTTGCACTGAAAAGTATTAATAAAAGATTGTTCCATTCTTGCCTACATTATGCTACACTGTCACAGCAAGGTTGTTCTCAGTGGATTTGGCCTTCTCACCCTTTTCCATGAGAGCTCGTATTACCTGAAGACCATTTCTAAGGGGCAGAGGGGGCTTTTCTTAACTCTGAACACCATTTCTCGCTGGTGAAAGACAAACTTGATCATGGGGGCATTGTTTAGAGGTGAGAGGTGTCCAGTGCTCTTCTACCAAGGAGAGGGTGATGCTCAACAGGCTTAAACTGGAGGAAAATCTCAACCCGAGTCATGCAATTAGAAGTGCCCCCCAAGCCACGAGCCTTGAGCTGCCACCAGATGGAGCAGCCTTCCCAAGTACCTCCTTTACCAGCTGTGTTTTCATCAGGAATCTTTTTTTTTCTTTTTTTTTTTTTTTTTCCTAAAGAATTCATTATGATAAATGTTTTATCAGTGAATTCTGAAGGAATTAATAGTGATTTGCCATTTACTTTAAGGGGTTGCTGATAATTCTAGTGGAATGAGAAATTAGGGTATTTAAATGTCTCTGGACAATTTTAGTTCAGTAAAAAAAGGCAAAAAAGAAAAGCCCAACCCCAAGACTAATTAAAATCCCAAGGCATAGTTTTCACCTTACAAGACAGACCAAGGTCATGTTGACCCCCTTCGGAAGCCGCTGTGTGAGAGGAGGTTGCAGGGAGGAATCAAAGCCAATATAAAGTATGCACATAACCCTCTGAGGAGGTTCACACCGATATCCTGAAAGGCAACCCAATTTCTCTTGGAGACTATTGCCCAGAAGCTGAGTAGGAATATTAGTATCTGGGTCTCTGTTTCTGTAGACTTAGAGTGACATCCAATGTTATCAGCTCCACAAAAGACTTTTCCAGGCCCAAATCTACCACTTTGACACCTTCCCTTCCAAATCTGGCCAGCAGACTCATCTACTCTTTGCCTAATCCACATCATGTGGACAAGCACCCATCTCTGTGATGGTCTGAGCAGCCTCAAACACATGCCCTCCTTCATCCTCCAAACCCACGGAGGGTTTCCTCTTGACCTTGTGCTAGTTAAAAAGGGTGGGATGGACAGTACTTTCTCCTAGCTGAGAGAGTAATTTATTTTTCTCCCATTAAATATACACACCTTTGCAGCAGAAACAGGCCACAGTGTGGGGGAAAGTAGGCACCTCCTCTGCTGTACAGTGCTGGCAATACAGTGAAAACAGAGCTGAAGCCAAAGAGATGCTGTGTCACAGCTATTGAGGTATTTCTTACTCTCAGGTTGGCTTGCTGCTACTAAGACCATACTTGGGTCCTGCATCCAGCAAAACAGCAAACATTCCCCACTGCCATGCACTTCCTGTGCCTGGTCCTCTTCCATTAAGCAGCGCAGGGGTTGCATGCAAGGAAAAGTTAAATTTCAGAAAGGGAATTAATTTGTTGGAGAGCTTTGAACCCACAGAGCCAGTCCCCCGCTTCAGTTATTGACAATTAAATCCTTGGCCTTGGACCACACTAAGGCAGGGTCAGTACAGAGGTTTTCATCTAAACTGGTGTCATGTGAAGAAAAAAGCCACCTTTGTGATTTTTGCAGTATTTTCTACCTATCCATTTTTGAAATTAGTGATGGCAGAAAGGGCAGATAACATCTAGCATACGCATTTCTCTGTTATATAATGTCTCTGATTGCATGTTGTAGAATATTTTTTGACAGATGACAGATGCCTGGACTTAGTCCTGGTACAACTGCTGGGAGGGGTTTTGTAACATCTTTGGGGCAGCGATGGGACCAACCACAAGACCTTTTCCCCTCTGAGCCACCAAATCCCCCTTCTTACCTTTTGCTGATGGTATCCAAAAATCCCCCTCGCCTGAAGATATCTGGCTCTCATGAGACTCTGCCATCAAGTGAATGATAAATTTAAATGAGGATCTGGCTGCACACACTGCACATCCAAACCAATATGTCTTTCACTGACAACCAAAGTGACTGCTGCTCCAACACAGTCAGGAGGGAATAAACACAGGAGAGGCATCACCTTGTCTTCAGGACAAGCTTTATTAACATTTTGCTTTAACATGGTGGTATGAAGGCATCAGTTCTTTAAGTTTTCCAACGCATGGCACAGACAAAAGAAAAAGGAACAAGATTCAGACAAATTCAGCATGTAAATGACAGAGTAACAGAAAAGGCATGTGCTAACCCATATAGCTGCTAGACCATCTATTAGAAGACATTTTGCAAGCAACAGTCTACATTTCTTTGCATTGAAGTAAAAACATATTTTTTTTGGTCAAGAAAATTATCTTTTTTAATTTTTACATTTTTTTTAAACTTTATATTATATCACAAATGTCAGGGTAAGGCAAATCCTGGATGAATCATATGATAAAAATCCCTATTCCCCGAGAAAATAGATCCACATACTCTGTTACAGTTTGTAATTTTAAAAGCAAAGCTGGCATGCACTGCATATAGAGAAAAAATTTTTTTTAATACAATTTCATTCAAGTGCCTAAAGCAGAACAGTGTTAATTCACAGAGAGGCTTTCTCAGTGCTTTACAGAAAGATTGACAATTAGCTGCAGTGAACGCGTGACCCATTATTACAGACTATGTCTCAAGCATCACCTTTGGATGTCTGCATGAAAGCAAACCCATTCATCATGGGAGCAGTCACCAGCCCGAGGAATATCGGCCTAATGGTAGGGATGAGCGCTTTCAGACACAGGAGAAACAACCATCAAGCAAGCCTCGTACTTTGAATGCAAACATCAGCACCCAAGGGCTGCTACTCCCTTTACGCCACCTATTGCAAACACATTTTGGATTTAAACCAAAATCTTTGACATAAATCCCAGTGGGGTGATTCTCCATCTGATGCTTGCTCTTCCACAGAACCAGCTCCCTGCCTTTCTGCAGCTCCAGCAAGAACAACAGAGGGGCATGGGTGCAGCCTCGACTACTAGCGCAGCTGAGAACTCACACTGCCAAACTACACTCACTTTATGAGTTGTGAAAATCTCCAACAATTCAAACCAAAACCCACACGAAGACAGACAGACAATGACATGGCTGCAAATTGTCCAGTAAGGACTTAATCAATTCTTATGTTTCCTTGCTTTACAGTTCACACTTTGCAGCCGCATCCTTGGGTGAATGGTTTGTGGTTTCAAAGACTCACTGCTGTCTGAGGACCAAGGTCAAATGAAAAGCACAACAAATTACTGTCAGGGGTTAGAGAGTGTCTAATGTAAAGCATCTTTGCAGTTACTTTTTTTCTTTAACTA
Source organism: Lepidothrix coronata (assembly GCF_001604755.1). Classification (NCBI taxonomy): domain Eukaryota; kingdom Metazoa; phylum Chordata; class Aves; order Passeriformes; family Pipridae; genus Lepidothrix; species Lepidothrix coronata. The sequence goes on from NW_016690251.1 coordinate 4,698,241, forward strand.
CCAGTCAGTCTTCACAAGGCATTTAAGGATTATTTGTCTCCTTCTGAACCATCGCACCTCAACAACCAGCCTCCTGTGGAGCTCTCCCTTTGGCTCCCGTGCTAAAACTGAGGCTAGCAATGGAAGAGGGACATCTGATAGGTGGCTAATGGCAGCTAACACCCCTGTTAATGTTGCCCAGGGGCAAGCACAATGGAAACAGGTACAGAACTATATTCAGGAGACTGGATACTCTTTTGACTGAAGTTACCGCAGTTATACCATACTCCCAAGGTGTTTATCCATTTCTGACCCTCCTATTACGACAGCCTGTTTCAATCAAAATGACCCAGTATGGAAAATATACAGAAACATACAGGATGGATGTGCACCATGTAGAGGTACTGCCTGCAAGGTCTCCCACTGCAAGACTGATGAAAACCAGGAGAAGGAACCACAGGAAAAAAAAGTCCATGTCCCAAAAGACACGTTCTGTCAAGCACGACCCCAAGGATGGGAAAGAAAAGCAGCAGAACCAACTCACAGGGAACAAGGAATCCCTTCAAGGGTGCTTGAAAAGAACAAGGGCCAGAGTCAGCAAACTTAGCAAGATTATCAACCCAATTCAGAGGCTTACATCAGCTCATTTGCTCCTTCCACAGTTGATCCCAGAGTTATGTACTCACCACCAGGACAACCATGTGATGAAGAAGCTCCTCGAGATCCTCTCTGGTGCCAGTGACAAACCAGGGGGTAAACAAACCCCTGGAGCCAGCACACAGAAATACTCTTCTGATTCCACCTCAATCAAACATGCTGGAGGCCCACAGAGAGGAAGAAATAGGGAGCTGCCTTTCTAGGGGCTGTACCGTCCTAGTGAAATCTGGGGGTTTTCTTGTTTTCCTTTCTAATCCTTGTTTCTCCTTGACACCCTTTTGAATTAATGTCAGCCACCGACTGCCAAAGCCTGTGCTGGTGTGTTGGGGTCACATTTACACTTGACTCCCTATTACACCAGCACGTGGTTTATCACTACAACTACTCTAGCTGGCGTGAACCCAGATCACATGAGGATAGAGATATATCTTACCTCGTTTATTACTTTATTTTTCTTTTTTTTTTTGCTGGCCATATTTTAAATACTTATTTGGGGATTCACGCATATTTTGGGTGAAGAAAAAAAAACCACGGAATCAATTATTTTGCTTAAAATTATCAAATTAGAAGCAACTACTTTGCTCAAAATGATCAAATTATTCTTAGCAGCATTTTAAAATACATTTTGTAGCCCTGGACACGGGTTGTGTGTTCTTCCATCCGGTGTATTGTCCGTCAGTTTTGGTTACAGCACGGTTGGGAAATGTATGTGCAACCCTTTTGTTAGTTTTTTACAAATTTCAGCGCAGCATTTGCTGGCAGAACAATTGACATATGGTGAGACATTCTTATCCAAATAACTCTTAATTGCTTTAAAAAAAAAAAAAACAGAAAGAAAATCATGCATATGCAGTGGAAAATCTAATGAGGGCTCACACAAGGTACAGTGTGAAGCTGTTAAAGCTGAGAGCTGTATTCAAAGATGCCTCGAATGCAGAGTGCCTGCAGGCTTGAGGAAATGTCTGTTGCCTACCTGTACCCAAAGGTCATACTTATGGCCCTGGTTTTGGGGCATGCAGAACTAACCAGAAAAAAAAGCAGGACAGATTTGGGGTGCTGGCAGTTTGAGGCCACATGTGCTATTCACAGGTAGGGACATGGCACAGCATAGGCTGATCATGGGAAAGAAGATAAAGATGCTAGAAAAGGGGTGGGCCTGGAAACAGGTGACTGATGATATGATGCAGGAGGAAAAGAGACCCAATATAAGACAGGGACTCACAGTTCAGAAGAAACTGTTGTAATTGCAAGGATAACTGCAAAACATTGTTAGAACTGGGAAGTTATGATTCTTTCCAACAGGCTTACAGAACAAAATGCAATGAAGAACAAAGAGAAATTAAAGCAAAGAGTCATTCCCCCAAAGCTCCCTCCCTCCCAACCCGCGGAGCATCTCTGTGTGCTCTTTTCTGCCAAGAATGATGCTGTAGGATGTCAGCGCCTGCCCGTCGCGTTTCCTCGGGTCTCTCCTCTCCTGCATCCTTCCTTTGCCACAGCAGAGAAAAAAGAAGAGGAAAAAAGGCAAAATTTCAAATATCTGCATAGAACCCAGGTCTCATCTTTCCAGCACAAGTGCTTGCAGTTTCTGTCATAGAATCATAGAATCAGCCGGGTTAGAAGGGACCTCAGAGATCATCAAGTCCAACCCTTGATCCACTACCACTGCGATTACTAGACCATGGCACTAAGTGACACATCCAGTCTCTTTAAAAATCTCCAGGGATGGAGAATTCACTACTTCCCTGGGCAGCCCATTCCAACGTCTGACCACCCTCTCTGTAAAGAAATTCTTTCTAATATCTAATCTAAACCTCCCCTGGCACAACTTGAGACTATGCCCTCTTGTCTTGCTGATAGTTGCCTGGGAAAAGAGACCAACCCTCACCTGGCTACAACCTCCTTTCAGGTAGTTTTTCATGTGTGTATGTGTCACATGGCTTATATATAACAACTAGTATTACTTGATGAGTATATTGACTGTGCTTACCAGGGTTTCTTGGTTTTCCATAGCACCTTGGTACCCAGGCTGATACTACAGATCCCCAGCTCTGGTGGGTGCTTTGGTGCTAAAAACAACACATTACACTGCTCAACATAGTAAGCAAAGGGATCTCCCTGGCTCCAAAAGACCCTTGTGAGATGCTCTGAAGTTTAACAGGCTGATCAATCCTCCCTGGGGACCCGCTCCTTGTAATTAAAACATTGGCAGTGATTGATAGAGAACTGCAATGAATTCAGTGCCTGCTTCGAATCCTGTGCATCCCACTGCAATGCTGGGAGAGACATGGTGCACCCTGGATTGGGTCCCTTTGCTTCAGAAAGGTGCCTGCAGAGGCAGGTCTTGCAGTGGAATTGAAGAGATTTATCAATTGACTGCTAATTTGTGAGCAAAAATGACTCCAGCCCCAAACATTCACACATACTCATTTCCATGGGAAAATGCAGCATAAAACACAGACTTCCTAAGAGCCACGTGAAAGCTGTAATAATTGTCAAATACATTTTTTAAACTGAGGAAGGGTATTAACCTTACCATGTATTTTGAATAGCGAGGATTTCATTAGTTCCTCTTCTTTTTTTTGACTGAACAACGTATAACCAGAAGCTAGAGGAGTTGTGGACACTGTATTTTAATGGTGAGGGTGCACCATCTGTTTTTACTTCAGTACTTTTTACCAGGGACCCCATCAGGACTATTTGTCACTCTGACAAAATGGCAGCACACTGCCTATGTGCTGACAAGAACCAAGAGCCAGGCTCAGTAGTAAGACCTTGTATTTTAGATCTCTGTGATTTAAATCTCTGTGAATGGTTCCTGTCATTGTACAGCCTCTATATTTGCTCTTGTGCTACATGAAACCCCATTACAAGTGTAAACAGAGCATCTTGCTGTCAATGATATTGGTATTTCTCGGTAACCCAACAGCAAAGGAAGCGAGGTGCACTTAAAACTAGTTCTGAGGGAGAAATGGCAAATGCTTCCTTTAGCTGGGGGTGAGTCTTGGACGTTTTTCTTCCCACCAAATTATTCATTTTTGTCTAGGGGCAACACTGTTTATGCCTATGACAAACTCTGCCTCAACAACCACCACTGCCTGCTCCAGCCACAGCACTATCATTTACTGCATAAAGACAATAAAAGCTCTGAAAGGCAGCAGAGCTCTTTTCTGCTGCAACTCTCTGACTTTGCCTTGTTTTTTAGTGGTATTGCTACAAGTGACGTTAGGCATCGGAGAGCCAAGGGCAACAAACCCCTCGTGACGTGAACCTGTTGTTCCCAGAATACAGCTCGTACAGGACTGAGCTCGGTTCCAACCAGTATAAATTGCCTGCCATTTTCCTAAGCAATGCCAAAAATGGTTTGCTCAGTTACTCTTCTGTTCCTTATCTCAGTGCTGTCTTGCCTTCTGATGATCTAAGACCATGCACTGTCTAAACCCATTACAGCTGCAGACTGCTGCTACTATAATATTTACTTGACAAATCAAGTCTACTGGCTGTTTTCTTTTTTGATGTAAAATGGGCCATATTAGACAATTTCTTTTCCTTTGTATTCTGTCTTCCTCTTTTTTATTTTTTTATTTTTGGTAAATTCTATCTTTAATTAAGGTAATTTTTAAAGCAGGTTTTCAAACAGAAACTGACTGGAAAATGGGGGAGGAAAAATAGTCATGAAGGTCTTACCTGTTACTTAAGCTTTCCGCTCTGTTTCCATAGGATCATTTATACTTTCAACTTGACTATTCATTTCAGCTGAAAACAAAACAAGATGGTCATCAAACTCTATTCATGATACTTAAGTTTAACACAGCTCAGGATCTCAATGACTCTGTCTCTGTAGGCCACAGGCAGAGACACAGGTATTGCCAATGGGTGATTTAGAGTTTTGCTGGCTCAAGTGGTCTCGTGCCTCTGGTTCAAATATCCACAGACTTCTGACAAAGTTCCTGGCAGGACTCGGGCCTGAGCCACAGGCTCATAATGAATCATAGACCAATATAGGTCGGAAAAGACCTTTAAGATCATTGAGTCCAATCATAAACCTAACACTGTCAAGTCCCACTAGACCATGTCCCTAAACTGCAGCAGTCAGTCTGTGACCCTTTTGATATTGTATCAGCTACAGAGATGCTGCTTCCAGATGTTCCTGAACTGCAAATTTGCTGGCAGATTCAGAGGCAACATCACTAAGAATAACAGTTTGCTAGTGTGCTATCCATTTACAAAAACGACCTTATTTTCATTTAAAATTACTTCAAAAGTGAGAAATAATTTAAGTAGAAGGCTAAAACTCATTTCACCATGACCTTTGTAAAAAATATCTAAACTGTGGCAGGTGTGATTGGTCATATTTAAGCTAAACATAAATATCTCAGCACCCAAATTTTTAAGATTAGTCTCTAGTATTTGTTCTGCAATGAATCTGAATGAAGCCATTATATTAAGACCTCTTTTTCTTTCTTTAATCTTGCTTTGTGTTGTGGTATCAACTGCAGATTATGAGCCATTTGACATGGGTGACAGGGAAAAACCTCAAACCTGAGTGGGAGATTTGGAAACTAAGGGAAGATGGGAAAGGGGAGGGGAAAAAAAGCCAAAAATCAATAATGATGCTACTTCCAGACAGGCAGCACAATCTCTTTTCTGAATCAATAACATGTCAATACACCTGTTAGGGTTTTGATTAATTATTTGTAAATTATTCATCATCCATATGCAGAACAGATACTGTAATGGCTTCCTGGGTGTATGTGATGAATAATAAGAAAAGTAGCTGCTCCTGATTATGGAGCTCTGATGCGTATCACAAAGTTGTGTTCTTTACCCACATTTGCATAGCAAAGACAGGATGCTTAATAAAAAAATCACTGAGGGAAGGCCGCTCCACACTGACAACAGCAGTCTCTCCCAGCCTCATTCTGCTGGCCAGCTTCACTGGCTGGCTTTGCTGAAAATACCATCAGCCTTCACTCACATTTCACAGAGACCTCCTGCAAAATAAATTTGGATTTGAAACCTGTGGTTAGGCTCTCTCAGCACCCCAGATGAGCCTTTTCCCTGTGCTCGGCTCGTGGCATCAGCTCCAGTAGGGACAGGAAGATCTAATTGAAGGATAAGATTCTTCAGACCACTGAGTGAACCCCAACAAAACATGTCACTATGAGGCCACCTACACAAACCTCTCTATTTAGCTGAAAATAGCAGAACAGTGAAGCACATACTGCAAAAGCAGACAGAAGAGCTGCCACCAAGTATGGTGGGGATGTGATTCACGGCCCTTGGTGTCTCCCAGCACAAGATCGTGTCAGAATGGCATCGTTAGCTCTGAGTGCACTACACTCAACCATATCCCAACTGAAAACTGGCCTTCTCCCAGCTAAACAAGGTTTTTAGAGGTGTTAAACTGCTAACTTGCTTTAGCAGTCTTGTGGCACCTCCCATAATAAGCTACATCAACCAGCAACTCAGCAAAGCACATGGAGTTCAAGGAGGTGCACATCTCCTAAAATTCAGTTTTACCTGCACCTCCTTCTGCACCTTCACACAGGGCTTTTTGCGCCAGAAATGGACATCTCTGTGCAATGGAAATGGACATTCCCTGTCTGCTTTCCCTTAAATTTTGGCCTGTTGGGGGCAAAATTAGCAGCTCTCAAATGATGACCAGGGAGGGATTTCCCCCAGAAAAGCAAGTTTCCCGCAAGAGGAGAAGAAATAACCCAGCAAATAGTTCCCATCCATCACAGCAGTGCAGTTGCTGCTGACCAGGGGGATGTGCGCTGGCACTGCAGCATCCCTCCTCATCCCAGCAGGAAAGCTATGTGCTTAAAGGTCAGCTAGCCAGGAGTCACAGCACAGCATCTAAGTGGAGAAGACAGGCAAAAGGCAGACTAGAGAGCCAAGTTTAGAGTTGTCTGCGAGAGAGCGAGCGCATTTCCCCACCCCAGGATAGTATGCTGTAGAGCTGGATGGCACATAACATCCAAATATTACTGTTATTTGAGTAGGAGCTTGGTCAGACTCTTCCTTGCAAACATAGCCTATTCCTTCAGCCACTTCCTAAACAATGCACCCCTTTGCATCCACACAGTTATAGCACATTCAGCTATAACTCCAGATTTCTAGAAAGAAAACCATCAACCTTGACCCACTTGCACCTCTTTACTTGGTAGATAACTTGTTTCTGGGATATTACATCAACACCATAAATAAAAGCATGAGGGTGTTAGCTGTTGAGATTGTGCTTTTATATAGCTTTGGTGAATCATGTGGAGGTCAGGTTGCTGACAGTGCATTCATTGGCACAAGCTTTTTTAAAAAAATGGGAAATTTCAGATTTGACACTGCTCTCATCTTTTTCTTTTCTTCTATTGGGTCGGTCAGTCAGGACACAGCTTTCCACAGGCTGGAAATACAAAAGGCAAATGAGTAACCTCATTGTGAAAGGAGTGAAGAGTCTGATCTGCCTAATACCAGCTGGAAGTGAAAAACACCTTAGTAATCTCCATAGCTTTGGTGGCAAAAATAAAAAAAAGGAAAAAGAAGAATAGAAATAATAAAAAAAGGCTACTGTCAGGGAAACAGCACCTAGGAAACCAATCACCAAAGCTGGGATTTGTCATCATTACAAAATACTAATCAGCAAATCTGTCCTGGGTACAAGAAATTTAATATCCAGAGTTCTCGGCTCTGGTGGCTGATGGAGACTGCAAGGAGAAACCTGTATCTGTATACATGTCCCTATCCCCCTTGCACACCCCCCCTCTGACAGCTTTCCTGATGGAGAATCACACCCAGCTTTCAAATAACAGTCATTTCTGAAATGTATCACTATCATGGCCCTGCCCACCGGATGAACCAATATTGAGATCCACCTAAGCTGTCTAAACTCTCTGCCTTTCTAAAGCATATTTTGCTGTGCCATGGTACATGAAATTAAACCACAAAAGCTGGGCTGCCAAGGGTGACCCAGTGATAGATGCTTGTGCTTTCAGCTGTGAAGCAATGAGCTCTTCTGGGGCAGAATGAAGCGGACCAGAGAAAAAACAGGCAATTTACATGAAAATTACTGTCAAAGGGAATGAGTTTGATCTTTCCTCTGTTCTTCTTTAAAACATGCAATATATGCCCACAAGAAAAAACACCCTGTAATATAATCCTAATAGCAACTTAAGCTGTATAGAAACAAAGACTTCCTTGACTAGAGAAGTACTTTTCTGCAGCCTTAGCAAACACCCTTTTCCTGTCCTTTCATTTAACTTTGAAAGTTCAAAGAAAAGGAAGTTATGAGTCATATGTAAAAGACCATACAAGATAAGGAAGATTCAAAACAGAGAAACCTATCAAGATCCTCATTTCAGAAGCTGCCACCTGATCCAGCTGTGCTTTCCTACAGCACAGTTAAAACAGCTAGGGGATCGTTTTTTCTTTCCAGACAGAAATCCCTTAAGAGATTCCTTCGGTAAATTTGGATTTGTTTTCACTAAGTAACCCAGACTATTGCAGGGATTCACAATTTAAATATTTTAATGTGACTATGACTTTTTACTTTGTTTGTTCAAAGGATGAGGAGAGAAGGCTGTTTTGGCTTTATTCTGCACATCTACTAGGAATAGCATAATCTCTAGTATTTTTTAAAAAAGAAAATTCATTATGCACGCTTGCTTTTCCTGTGCTTGCAAAAAACTTCCCTACAGGCCAGTATCTAAATCAGTCACCAATTCAAATGCTGCAGCACAATCTGACATCAGAGAAAAGAAATCAGCATCAGATTCTCTGTGTAACTAATAGCAAAAAAAAATATATAATTGGTTTGTCTTTGAGATGTAAAAAAGTGTGCCTTGAATTTATATTATATCAATGTTGAAGAGGCTAAAGAAAGAGTTAAAAACCAGCCTTCACTACAGAGAGGAGTCCATGGAAATAAAGTGAGTATTGGATGCCCAATCCCAAACCAACTGCTGTTTGGATCAATAAAAAAGACCCTTTGTGTAAGAACCAACAAACCCCTGTATGTACCTCTTCTATGCTACAATAGCTGATCTAGAGGAGGGATAAAAGGTCTGCCTCACTGAAACCTAAGTACCAGGATGCTGATTTCATCCATTATTTCTTACACATAGGATGGGCCAAGAAGGACAAAGTTTTTTTGTTTACAGGGATGTTTTTTTGTTTACAAGTATTGCAGAGCTCAAGCAGCTTCCTGCTACTCAGCCCTTGCCAGGATTTGCCCCACAGCTGGGTCATCGGGGTCACTGAGGTCAAAGTCAAAAGAATTTAATTTCCAAGTCAGGATATTTGGGCTGATAATGTCCAAAAACCTGACTGGAACTGCTGTTGGATCAATGAAACTGTGATTGCTTTATAAATGTCCTAGGGAGAGAACTTCCACCTGCTATCAGATGAGCTACACAGGAATGCTGAAGAAGGAGGAAGGGGAATCAGCTCTGAGATAGAATGAGGTCAATACACAAATTCAGAGTGGATATACAGCCAACACTTTCCCCTTGATGGAGTTGGACATGAGCACAGAAATTTTCAGAAATATCTTCTGACTCCTGTATGAAACTCCCCATATATTGGCCAATTTGATATCAAAACCAAAATTACAGTGGGTCTAAAATACTACTCAGTTAAAAGGCAGGCAGAGTGAACACATAAACCCAGCCAACTCACAAAGCAGGGCTACGCCACTGAAAGGTACTGCCATAAGACTCCCAAGACAGTAGAGATGGTGTAAACTCTTGAGAAGAATCAGTTGAAGAGATTATAAATCTAATTCCCATTTTTTAGGGGGAAGCATACAAACAAAGCCCAGAAAGGCAGGCTATGCATCCACTTCAGGACAATTCACAGAATCATAGAATGGTTTGGGCTGGAAAGGACTTTAAAGACAATATAGTTCTAACTCCCCTTCACCAGACCAGGTTGCTCAGAGCCTCATCCAACTTGGCCTTGAACATTTCCAAGGATGGGGCATCCACAGCTTCTCTGGGCAACTTGTTCCACTGTCCCACCACCCTCAGAGTGAATAATTTCTTACTAATATCTAATGTAAACCTGACCACTGTCAGTTTAAAGCCATTACCCTAAAAAATGAATCTAAAATATTAAAAAAACATACCATCCTTATTTGAAATGGCTGCTGCTTCACTTGCAAGGTCAATTTTCATAGGCTCCACAGAAGTTTCCTCTTGCCCTTGCATCCCTATAAGACAAGCCAAAGAAGTAGAAAAATCAACATTTACAGTACCCAATTAATGTATAATTCTCAGGCTCCATGTGCCTGGTTTTTTCCCTTTCTTCTCGCATGCTCTTACCTTTTTATACTCCACTGCTGTATATTGGCACCCATTAGGGAAGAGGACAGAGGATATAGGGGGAGGAACACGGTTTGAAAATAATTGCCTGAATATTTGTAGCAATTCATGCTCTTTTCTAACTGGGATTGTTAAAACCACATCACGGCGCGTGCTCCTGCCTCCCTGCCATTCTTTTCTCATCACTTTTGAAGAATCCCTTCTGCTTATAAAATGCAATATACGACAGGGACCTAATCACACTTATAAAGTTTCTCTAGCTAGCAGAAAACAAATAAATACAGTGAGAGTTCAAATGCACCGGGTAGTCAGACACAAACTAGAATTTGAATGTAGGAAAATGCATTTTATCACTGTAACTCAACATTTTTATCTCTTCTGCCTCAGGCTTGTCTGGAAGCTTAGATTCAATCTCCTAACAATATCTGAAATGGAAAAAAAAAAAGTGGGTTTGCTGTTTTGTACACAGTTCTCCCAATAGTCTGCCATTTCAAGTGCTAAGAAGCCAATTTTTAGTTGAATTTTGTCAGGCTACTTCTCCACTTTTGTGACTGCTGTAAAGCCTGTTGCACCCATCCTGCAGTTGAACTACAGGATATGTCAGGTGACTGGTCTCTAAGTGATCCAGGCTTTTGGGCGGTTATTATGAGACAGTTAAGTGTAGTAAGGACTCAGACATTTCAAAAATGTTTTATTCTTAAACTGAAATAATTTACCTCTTCAGCAACAGTGATGAAACGTTCATCATCCCTCAAACACCTCCTTCCCCTTTCTGTGTAAGCCTGAAGTGGGGTTTTTAAGTGCACTGGAGTGCACTACATTTATTTTGTACATAAAAAATGTATCTATCACTGATATTGTCAGCCAGTTTTCCTTATAATTGTATCTGCAAGCAAATAGAGTGTCATGGAGACTTCAGTTTCCTCTGTGCTCACTGTGATGGCAGTGCTATTCTCACTGGCAACTTCCAGCACACTACCTATAGAATCACAGAATCATGGAATTGTTAAGGTAGGAAAAGACATCTAAGATTGAGTCCAATTGTTAACCCAGCACTGCAAAGTCCACCACTAAATCACGTCCTCCTGTACCACATCCACTTACCTTTTAAACAACTCCAGGGATGGTGATTCCACCACTTCCCTGGGCAGTCTATTTATTCCAATCCCTGACCTATGGTCATACCAAGCATCAAAATGCTAAAACAATGACCCAGCACATACAGAAACCAACAAAAAAATAGGCACCAGAAAGCTCAATTAGAGAACTCAGTGAGCATGGGGGTTGGAAGGCTTTACAGTGATGGAAATGTTACCCATCATTTTAACAGACCTTACTTCTCATGCAAAATCTTTCAGTGGATCGTCGTATCACCACTTCACCTCTTCCTCACTGGTTTACAATCATCTCCCCGTAGAAACAAACAAAATGCCTGTAAACATCTGTGACTGAGAACCCTGCATGTCAGTCAATGCCTGAGATGGCCCCTTTGCAGATGCATCAAACTCCTGATGCATCTCCAGGGAATTCAGGAGAGCGAGTGTGGTTTTCTCCTGAGGCTTCTTAGGCACCAACACGCCCAAGCTTTCCCAGCGCTCGTCCTGGGAAAAGTGTTCTTTTTGGCTCATACAAAGGATAAACCCAGGTCACCTCAACACAAAAGCATGTATATACAGCAGGAATCTGTCAAGTAAAAGGTTGAGCAGGTATGTTCAAAATCCCTCCCTGACTTCTCCTAGCAAAATCAATATGAAATTTGAGGGGACCATGTATCAAGGAAGATACACCGACATTTAGGCTGTGCTACATTTTGATTAGCTGGGGGAAGCAGCTCTAGGAAAAATAAAATTTTGAAAAATCACAGAATCATAGAATGGTTTGGGTTGGGAGGGACCTTAAAGATTATCTAGCTTCAGCCTCCCTCCTATGGGCAGGGACACCTTCCATCAGATAAGAGTGCTCAAAGCCCCATTCAACCTGGACAGGAACACTACCAGGGATTGGGCATCCACAGCTTATCGGGGCAACCTGTTCCAGTGCCTCATCACCTTCTGAATAGAGAATTTCTTCCTAATATCCAACCTAATCCTACTCTCTTTCAGTTTAAAGTCATGCCCCTTGTCTAATTGACTGTCCCTCCATGAGTGCAGCCTGCAGTGGATGCAGTCCTTCCCATCAAGACACTCCGATGTCTTATGTAGGGATTTGGGATCCCTGCTAAAAACCAACATGCTCCGACTGGCAGCTGATGCCTCTGAATCTGACTTTGCCCCCTCTGAACCACTGTCTATTACCCAAAGAAAGCAGATAGGACATGACAGGTTATGTCTTGGCTCCCAGTTTTTCCTGTTGTCAGTGCCTGAAGATGCCCATGTGAAGTTCCCAAGCCTTATCCCAAGGTCTCCCATTAACTAGCCGGCACGCCTGGCTTCACCACACTGCCAAAAGGTTTCTCACTTTCCATTTTGGAAATCTCTCATGCAGCTGACAGGTGCAAAGGATTATTGGCACAGGGCTAGGTGATGACAGAGGCTAATTAAAGAGATGGTGTTTTGTGGACACATGTGCACGTGTAAATGTGTGCACATGTGCTAACTTGGGCTTTGTCCTAATTATGTTCCATTTGCAGGGATGAAATCAGGTGGTGGGGTGGGAGGAGGCAGCTCTAGAGAGAGGCTGAGAAGAGTAACAACAGCATCAGCAATTCTGCAAAATTACTTTTTCAGAGGTGTAGAGTCATAAATATTGTGAGAAGAGTTGCTTTTGTTCTGCTTTTTCACCTTCTTTCCAAGTTTGAAGTGCTGATTCCCCATCCCTTCTAGGAGGGGGATCATTGCAGTATTAGTGTTTTTTTAGACTGCAAGTTGATTGTTGTATATTGTCAGCAAGAAAATGATAGTGGGAAACAACGTTTAGGGACAAACAAGGCAGAAGGTATTTTAAACCTTTACAAAGCTGAGCAGCACTGCAAACCTTGGGAGGAGGCTTGAAAATGATACTGTCCCATTTTCAGGAAGATTTACAAATTCAGTTAATATAAATCTTAATTTCTCTCCTCACTGTTATTGTGGGAGGGAGACAGGAACATTCACCATACTGCCATGCATGTGGAAAGGGTATTATCCAAAAAAGCTTCTCCCCCGCTGTGCAGTCAATCTGAGTGCCGCACTGAAATGAGCCCATTTCACATAAACAGCGGAACTTGATCAATACCAGGACCGCCTTGACAACCAATTTATTCCTGGGGCCTCTCCCTTGTTTTGATTGCTTCAGGTTAGAGCACAAACAAGTGAAAGATTTCAGGTCTCCGCGCAGGAGCTGAGAGTTCCCGAAGGGTAGGGAGCCCGGGAGATACCACTTTCAATTTCAATTCCCATTTCCAATTGCACTCCTGCCAGAGCTCATTACCTGAACCCTTTGCCGACTGGTTACACAACCGGCCCAGTGCTAAGGAAAAAAAGGCTGCTGGCACAGGCAAGGAGGGCTCCCAGCCTTTTCAAATGTATAAGACAAGTGTATACCAGGAAGATAGAAATCTCTGTATTGTTATTTCATCTTTTTATTTTATTTTTTTTTCCCCTTATAGTCACAATCTGTCATTAGGTCCACGCACTTACAGCTAATACATTACTTTCTCTACAGAAATGTGATTTTTTCTCCCTCTAGATTCATGACCGATTCACAAAACTAACAGAAGATGTGGTAGTTGTTGTTACCTTAGCATCAATTTTAGAAGTGTCCAAGTCCAGAGGTCAGTCATCCCTGATAAATCCTAAGAAGTAAAAAGTGTAACCCTTGTCCTCCTCATCGTCCTCCTCCTCCCTTCGCACAAGGTTTATATCCATTTCAAGCAATAAAAGCAGGTAACTATGCAGGCTTAGAAGCTGTAACACAGAGCAATCCATAAAACTCATTTTTACCTGATCATCAGTAAGGCTTTGCTGTGTACTGAAGAGCGCCTCTGTAATCAGAAGAGAGAGGCAGACTCCTCTCCCAGGTAATTCAAAGCAGAATCCCAATATAGTCTCCCTAGAATCGATGAATCATTCCTGGAAGGTGCTTGTACTGAGTTTCTGCCCTGGGCTGCCCACCTTAAGGGAGTTTATTTCTATTTGATGACTATTAAGGGGGGTTCTCTTGGCAGAGCCCAGCCTTTGAGACCAGCCTTGGCACTGGGCATGGGTAAGGGATTGTCAAGTGGGCTCTGAACCAGGAATCTAGATTCCTATTATTAGTTTCTGCCCTCTTATAAGGTCATAGACTAGCTTTAAGACAAACAGGAAAACAAATTTTATGTGTACGTGAGTTCCATCAGTGCAGTCACACAACACCAAGACAACTTAAATCTTAAAAAATTCTCAAATTTTAGAAGTCTTGCAATAAGTGGGAAATTCGGGCCCTAAGACCATTCTGGATATTTGAGGAAGAAAAAGGTTATCAATACTCCAACAATCGAGAAAACTACTATTTTTACAGGCAAAATGGCAAGGCCATTATTCCCATAACATGTCGGCCCAGCAATTTTGGGTGTTGCCTCAAGAATTTCAACAAAATATTATCCTGCCCATGGACAATTTTCAACCAGAGGAAATTCATTAGTTGCAAATTATTCGTGGAGTAGTTGCTTCTACTCATGTTATATACTTTGAAAAAAATCACCTCTGTCATTATGCAACATGAAAACCACATTACAGCTATTCTGAGCAATCCAGATTTCCCTGATTCATACCCACTGAATAAAATTTATTATTTTGAGTTCAGCTGCAAATATGCTTCCCCTAATTGGAAGACTCTGAGCGATGGAGGCTTGTTAAAATCCAAATTTCTCTGTTTAAAATTTGAAGGCACTATTTTTCAGCTGCAGCAGCAACAACAACAAAAAACCCCCCCCCAAAAAAGCTCTTCTGACCCACAGCTGCATTGTCTTATCTGTCAAAACCAGTTCCATTTTTCTTGCTCTGCAAATAGCCAGAGCTGCTTTTTTCTTTCTTTCCAGTCATTTCATTGTAGCTCTTCGCTAATGTGACTGTCAAGCCCTCATGTACTTTGTTTACTGCTGTATTTTAGTAGCATTATAAATGCTGCCTCACTTAGAGACTGAAGCTGTCTGTGATATAAGGGTTCTGTCTGACTCCTGTCCGACACCTCCATCTGGGATGACCGACCCTTTTAACCAGACCAGATTCTACCACATCAAAGGTTTCTGCTCTCTTCTTGTATGCTCTATGCAAAACCACTCAACCTGCTGCTCTCAGGGATGTAAGAAAAAACCCAGCAATCACTGTCCACCTGTACTTTGTTGTGTTTGAGCTGGAGGGCAGTTTTCCCCCTTGTTATCCTTTTGCAATGCACAGGTTGAGCACACCAGCTCTGAACCTGCAGGAAGGGCACTGTCACAACGGTGCCTCCTGCTACTCAGCCCAGCTTAGTTAACAACAAACATCTCCATCTGTTAAACCAGGAATATCCCACCTTGATCAACCGCCACCCTCCCCCCAGCAATTAGGCACCACAGAGATGAAAGAACACTCAAGGATGCAGATTTCAGAGCAGGGTGTGCTGGCCTGGCCACCAGCTTTTGATGGGCTTTTGAAGGCACTGGGTGAGCATCATTCCTTCATGCCACACGTGGGCTGTCAGGATTCACCTTGCAGCTCCTTCATTGTTAAATGGAGTGTTTACCCTCCCTTTTGGCATTTTGGCTTTGTCTCCCAGAGTAACCCAGCACGATGAATCTCCCCATCCCTCCAGTGCAGCGTGTATCAGCTCAGCTCTCTGTGTTTGTGCACGCAACTGTACCTAAAGGCACCGTGCTGCTCCCAGCCACTGTTATTTCCAGCTCATGCTGAACTGCAATTTTTTTTTAAACGCGATTTAAAAGTGTCTAAGATCCGCTTATCCCTATCCCCTTCCAGCCCTTTATTAAACACACTGTTAGTAAATCTCATTATGCCTCCTTTTTCCCCAAAGGTGGGAATGGGAGGGTAGTGAGGATTGTCGCTCAGCAATATGGTCCATAAGAGCCATACAAATTGGGCGTATCTAGAATCACTAATGCCCATCAGGAGCTCTTTGTGTCTTTTGTCTCTCTGTAACAACAGGATAAACCTGCACGCAGCAGGCTCTTGATGAATACAAGGGCACATCGTTTTAAGAAAAGCCTTTTTGATTTTATTTTTTTTTTTTATTATTTTGGAAAAGGCTTAGATGTGTAAAAGGCCATGTTGCTGTTTTCCAGACACTCTTTCTGTGAAAACCTCTCACCAGAGAAGAAGCCTGCAGCATGAAATGTCTGAAATGGAGCACCCAGAAGCTTTCATCTCATCCCTCAATCGCTGGCTGTTAACACAACTAAAATGTTGCCTGGTTGTACTCAAACTAGTAGATCACCTGTCCTGAATGGCTTCCAAAGCATTTGTGCTCCATCCCTGCCTACAACTAAGGCAGAGAGCATGCTCAGCAGCATGATGAGAAGTGAAGGGTTTCTGAATGAACAGAAATGGTGTGATTATTTACCTCTCTTTCCCATTCTGTCATTTTTCCTGCCATTTATGAAACTTATCGGTGATTTGGTTCAGTTCCTGAGCCTAAAAAACTGTGTAGGTGTGAGGAATTGCAGCACTAGGGGACTCTTATGTGTAAGCCTCAGGACATCTCCAGGTTTCCTAAGGCTCACCTTTCACCCAAGGGAATGATGCTGGGCATTCATAAATGTTTTCTAAACTCTGCGGTCATGGGACCTGGCCTTCTGAACGACTGCTGGCTGCCAGAATGATCCCTGCACCTCCACTCCCATCACAACATCACATTCACACACTCACCATGCTCATTACCAAGTACCTGGTACCACAGCAGCTCTCTCCAGCTGTCCTCAAATAGCAGCTTTAATTCCCCTTTGCACCACTAATCTGTGGTGAGGATTCTTGCCTTTAATTTTGAAGAACCGATGCAGGAGCCCAATGGCTTTAATAGGCCTTTCTTTCCCTTGGGTCAACCCACTGAAAACATGAACAACTTAATAGCTCGTGCTGCCACTAGATTTTCCATCAGCACATACCGTGCCCCTATTCCATTTCAATCTTGCATCCACTGTATTTTCCTAGCACTTCAAATGATCTTGAGGGAACTGCAGAAAAGCAATAGACTGTGAAAGCAAAGAGGTCCCGGATCTCCCAAGCAGGACAGATTTGTCAAAATGTCACACTGTTTGTTTCAAAAAAGGGAAAGAAACTTTCCTTTCTATTCCAAAGAAGTCACTCCAAACCTAAGAGACCGTGCTAGTCGTCAGCCGTGAGCAGCTGCACAAGAACAAGATGGGTGCTGGGAGTGAGCGGGAACAATACTTATAAATGATATTACAAGGAAAAAGTGGGGAAGGAGAGGGGAAGAAACTGAGAGGTCACAAATAGCAAATTGCCCAAGAGTTGGAAGTTAGAAAAGTTCCTTTCAGACAAGCACAGTCATCTTTCACAGAGTCCACACTCCATCTGACCAGGCCAAAAGGATGCTTTGCCCGAGCTTCTGATAATGTACAGACAGGTCTGCACACCCTTCTGGCTGCAACTATTTATTTCTGGGGTCACTGCTTCTGAAAGAGGTTACTGCTGAGCCAAAGAGTAGCCTTGGAAAATATTTTGCTCAACTCTTTTTCAAGGAGACTATTGCCAAGTATATGAAGAATGAGCTTCAAAGTAGCAGAGGTGTATGGATCTACCTGAAAGGCAGTAACAATATACAGTGTGGGAGAAAGATTCTTCCCTGTTATTTAATCAAAGACCCCAACCTAAATTTTGCAGCTTAAAATAAAACATGATATTTACAACAAGGACAGGCACATGAAGTTCAGCAAAGTTCTGGGAATGGATAGGAATAGGTACACTGTAATTTTCAAACATTTTGAGATATAAGGATACAATAGCTAGCATGCAAAATAAAAATTAATTAAAAAAACCCCAAAACAAATAAAAACCACCACAAACCTCAATAAAATTTGGATATAATAAAATTTTGAACATAAAACACATTCAACTGAAATGTCTTGCTCTTTGGAAAGAGCACTTGGCTTTCTGAAGGCTCATCAGAAACAGAGACCAAGCACTCTGTTTTAATTTTAGAAAACTGTTAGCTTCTTAAAACCAAGTTGAACATTGTATCACAGAATTAGAGAATCATTAAGGTTGGAAGAAACCTCCAAGATCATCTAGTCCAACTGTCAACCCAGGACCACCATAATCACCCCTAAATGATACCCCCAACTGCCATATCCAGACCCCTCTTGAATACTACCAGAGACAGTGACTTTACTACCTCCCTGGGCAACTTATTCCAATGCCTAACCACTCTTTCAGTGAAAATTTTTTTTGAATATCTAATCTGAACCTCCCCTGGTCCAGCTTAAGGCCATTTCATCTTGTCCTTTCACTTGAGATAGGGTAGAAGAGACTGAACTCCCACCTCACTACAACCTCCTTTTAGGTAGGTGGTCCTCCCCTGAGCCTCCTTTACTCCAAGCTAAACAACCCTTGTTCCCTCAGCCGCACCTCATAGGATCAAACCCTTCATCAGCTTCGTTGCCCTTCTCTGGACTCGCTCCAGCACCTCAATACCCTTTTTGAAGTGAAACTCATCTGCCTGTAAAGAAGCAGTAATTGGCAGCACTCAATAACAAAGACCTTACAGATGATCCCTATCACATCTTTTTCCCCTACCAAGACACATGTTCACTAATGATCATTTTTCAAAAACAATTAAAGAAATGTACTCTTTTATTTTTTTTTAACTGAACCCTGCTCCGACTCCTTTGAAGTCAGCTGTAAAATATGGTGATAAACACAAATCTGCTCTAAAGGACTCATTTTGCTACAGAGTTCCTCACCTGTTCCAGTTCTTATGGCTGATTTTTGGATCTGGATGGTGACTCATCAAAATAGAACAGATGCTTAAATGAAACACACACAGAGGCACACTTGTGTGTATGTATGTGTGTTCAAGGGCAGTAAGCAATTTTTCATAAATAAATGGCTGGGAGTCACTTTCCCTCTGTAAAGAAGGGAATAGCTGAGTGATGGATGGTGATGCTGGATGTGTTACCCAAGGCAGTGCTTCCCACTCTGCTCCAGAAGCACCACGTGCCCCGTGGAGAGAAGCCATGGCTGAAATCTGGCTCCTGGAGAATCGTGTGGCTTTTGCTGTCAGAAGATGTCATTAATGCTGATTGCTGCCCCCATTTCTCCGGTGAAAGCCTGGCATCCTCCTCCACAGCAGTGAGCCAGCCCACACCAGCCAGCCCCAAAGGAATGGGAGGGAAAGCAAACATATTGTAAGTGCTGTATTACCTCCTAAGCATGGATGCCATTTTTAATTTCTGCTGATAACTGGATGAATATAAGAGCAAAATTTTACAATGATGATGTGGAGTGAGATGTTTCCCCAGCAAATAACAGGATTACATCAGAGCAAGAGGTGCTCTAACCTCCAGCTGCTCTATGCCAGCAGGGAATAACTACATTCTCCTCTGAACACAGACGGTACATAAGTAAGCCATGAGAGGACCAAAATCATAAGTAGTGATTTGAATCACCAAACCAAGTGTGGTGAGGCACTGGCAGAGGTTGCCCAGAGAAACTGTGGATGCCCCATCTCTGGAAGTGTTCAAGGTCTGGTTGGATGGGGCTCCGAGCAACCTGGTCTAGTGGAAGGTGTGCCTGCCCATGGCAGAGGAGTTGGAATTAGATGGTCGTTAAGGGCCCTTCCAACCCAAACCACTCTGTGATCACAGCCCTTCCAGAGGGAATCACATGACACATACTCCCAAGAGATAAGCCTAAAAGAACAACCTAGATACTACAGAGGGCATTTCAGCTCTGTGGTGAAATCACGCTCTTCCACCCCTTTTAGAGCCATGTCTCAAGAATCAGATTTTACCACTGACATTTTGGGGAGTGAGGGAGGCGCAAAGCGTAGCAGTGATAGAATAGCTTGTGTTTAACACTTGAAACACCCACCTGTCCTCCTGACACTCATCTCCTCACATGAAGCCAAGAGCATTTTCAAAACACTGAAAAGTACAACCTGTGAGTTGCTTTAGAATAAAGTAATCCACCAGCCCGGGTGTTAACATCTGCCCCACAGGAGTGTATCGCCACATGATGACAGGCTTGGCCAGTATTTCCTGGCAAGGCTAAAGACTGGATTTAGATTAGCAAATCAGTGAGGTTTATTTGCTCTGTTTCTTGGAGAAAACTTTAAGACCAAATTCAAAATTCCCAGTGTGAAACAGAAAAATTTTGCCTACAGCAGAGCTTCCAGAATAGCGGGCCAGGAAAAACCAAGTGTCAGTGCTGGCAGTCACACATTTGCTTCTTTTCCTTGCAGAGAGCCATTATGCAGTGTTTTCTAAAATTGTAAATGTTCTTTCTGGCTCACAATAGGAAACAACACTAATATGCATCACAGGGTATGAGACAAAATGTGTGGTGCTATTGTTGCCTTTGATTTGTCTTCCATTTATATCAGCTCTCAGTAAGAATTACACAAAGACAGAGCTGCAGATTTTTTTCCTCTCAACTTTTTCACGTTTCGTCCTTTGGTTCACAAATTCTAGGGTCTAACTAGGACATTACATCAGAGACAGGAATTTACATTTAGATAACATAATGCAAAGAATACTAAGAACCATAATCCCCCCACGCTACCGACAACTCCAGAGTACTTGACAACTGACCTCAGCTTTGTAAAACAGGGATCTGACTTATTTGCTTGAAACTGAACATTTCTTTCTCTTTGTCCATTAACCTAACAATTGGTTGTGCTTTTTTTTTTTTTCTTAGTTGATTTTGAGGAGTCTCATTCCCTGTGCTGCTGCTGACTTAGTCTCCAGCTATGGAGATGGCTCCAGTTTGTAGTTTGGGAAGAAGCCTGGCAAAAGAACCTGAGTGGTAATTACAATAGGAAGGCCACTGTGTTTCTGAGAGTCACCTAAAAAGACAGGTAGTAGACACCCCCAAGAACAGCCTTCTGATTTCAAAATGCTTAAGAGAGGCAGCTTTTCTTTTTCCCAAACCCTATCCAAGGACTCAAGTAGTAGTGGGCAAGCAAAAATCCAGCAAAGTGCAGCAGAAACACACTAAATTGATATGGAGAAGTCCTCAGTCAGGTTCATCAGCTCTGACATCTACCAGAATTGACACCCAGGTCCTGTGATTTACGAGATTTACAGCTCAGTTCAGGTGGATGGGTCAAGTACTGTGGGCTTTTTCGTTTCCCAAACAGTTTTTTCCTTCCCCTTGCACAAGCTCATTCCCACTGTTTGAAGAGGTCCATCCTGCTGTTCCTGGTCACTCTGGCAACTTTATAAGAAGGAGAACAAAGGGTCAGAGATCTACTCTGGGTTTCACATACACCAGACACTTACTTGTATCAAAAGAAAGTCAATTCAAACAGCAAGTTAGACTCAAGGCTGGCTTATGGCTAGACCACTACTGGGACATTGGGTAAAAATTGGAGCAACTGCTTTGGAAAGCTTTTTCCCCTCAACCATCCTGCCTTCTCTCCAAATTATTGAAGATTCTTCAAAGTTCTATCTCGAGGCACCAAACAGAAACTGGAGGCCAAAACCACATAACACAAAAAAAAAGAGGGGGGGAGGAAACTGTCTCAATATGTTTCTTATCAGAGGATACGCTTTCAAAAAGACCAGTATTTTTCCCTTTAGCACTGGAGATCACACCCCTCTTTCCATCAAACATTCTTTTAACATAGAAGTTGCTCCAGATGCCAGCAGACACAGGTCAGTATTTTCAAAAATAGGTGACTAGCTTCAGGAGCACTTTAAAAGGGAGTTTAGATCCTGATTTTCAAAAGCTCCAAGCTCTGAGCAGCTCCAGATGGCTTCAAAGGGGTTCACTTCATAAGGTGTTTTGGATGTGCTCAGCATTTTTGAAATTCAGGGCACCTATTTGGAATCCTAAACATGGACTTAAAAATTCCATGCCAATTCTCACGGCACTAAGGATGACACCACCTCTCTAATCTGTGCTTAGAAAGCTCAGTAACATTATAACTAACAATATAGCTTTTCCCTTCTTTTTTCCACAACAGAATTTATAGAACTGCTAATAAAACCGGTGTCTATCATGAAAACTGGTAGACCTGAGTCCAATGAGATAACTATAATTTTCCTTGAAGCTATTGAGCAAGTCAATAACACCTCCCCAAATCCTCTTAATAACTGATGATTAACACAGGTTCCTTACAAGGAGGTGTCCTGAAGGTCAGCCAGAACACAGCAGCCAGGGCTGTAGGATACTCAGAAATGCCACAGGTCATAGTAAAAATGCTGAACCCCAGGCTGGCACACTGCGGTATTTAGCCCTTCCTGTAATTCCAGCCCCTTGCTACAGTGCCAGAAAACCTAAAGGCTTATACTTGGGATCTTAGCACCAAAGTCAAGACCTCTACCAATTAAGCCAGAAGAGAATAATTGTATTAGCAGTTGATAGCAGCAGCCTTCTGTCCTGCTAAAGAAGGATGACATGCACACATTACAAGCATTTCCCGAAGCTAAACTCCTTCATATTGCAGGATTTGGACCACTTTTTATGATTTATTCATAATGAAGAGCTTCTCAGCTCAATAACTTGCAGATGCCCAAAGCCTTTTCATTATACAGCTTTCAACTATTCGGAGCTTAAAAAAGTAAAAAAGAAATTGATATAGTGGATCCACCCTTAGGTCGACCAGCAGCAACATGTCCCCTCTTCTTCTCCCCTGGAGTACCCAGAGCTGAAGGACAATACAGAGCTTTTGCCAGCACATAGTACAAGGGTCAGAATTAGAGGCTACAGATGTGCACTGTACAGACATGCATATGGTCTAGGTCTGCAAGAAATTGTATGACAGTGTAGGATTATCATTGCCCACAGTCTCCACAAATACCTTGGCATCTGTTACTTTCATGGGAACTACTGAAGCTTTCAAAAGAATGCAAAAAGTGCTAATCCCCTGGTGCAAGTGACTTCAGCCCTGACAGGCACTTTCTCAGAGTCACAGATAAAACTGAAGGATTCAGCCATAAAGGATTAGGAGTAGTGTCACCTAGAATTAAGCTACTGGCCTTGAACCATGTTTTTGTTCAGTGCTGTCAATAGCAAATTTCACCATCTTAAAAACCAGCTTTATTGAGTTTCTTTAAATATATATATATATATCTTGATTTCCTGAGGGGGTTTAAAAGTCTAGACACCTCATGTTGTATAGTTTCCATTTTTTACTACACTTTGGTGCACTAAAACCCACCAATCTGACAATCCAAACAAATTATTTTCCCAACTGTGCACAGAATGTTTACTTATACAAGAAGAGACAGGAAATAAAATAAACACCTTGCATGTCTCTCTTCATATAGAATCTATTTTAAATAGCACAGACCCTAGAAGGGGAGGGCCTGTTACACAGAAAATTGGTCTTTGTCTGAAAAATTTATAGCTCACGGCAAATCAAGATAAATATCTTGCCTGCTTAGCTGCCCTGTTATTCTGATGTAAGAACCCAAAGGAGGTCTCCACATGAGATGTGCTTTAAGTCAAAAGTCTATGGCCTTTCAGCAGGTGTAGAGATTATTTGGGCTGGTAGGGAAGAAATAAGGCTTGTGCCTTAACGGGTTGTTCCAGTTCACCTTGAGCACCTGTGACAATGCTGAGCACTGACTGAAAATCCTTTGAGGGTCCCAAGCACTGATCCTCAGCCTGGTAAAGCCTGCCATAATTTGAGAGTATTGTGCCTGGCTCAAGCTGAAGACGGACCAGGCTGTTGCAGTTGGCAACAGCCCTGACACCATGACAAAGCCATCACAGCTACTGCATCCTGCAGGCAGCGGGTGGTCCTGCTGAACAGGGAACCCACTGCAAAGGCACATGTGGAGTCGATCAAAATATCTCTAACAAAACCTTCTCCTGAATCAAATTACTTTTTTTTTTTTTTTCTGTTTTAACAGAACAAATAGTTTTATGGGAAATGTCATGTTTTCAGGGAGCCACACAAACATATCCTGTGAAGCCCAAGATTTCCAGAGAAATGGTGCTGGCTCTTGCCAAAACTATGAACTGCAGCTATCGGATTGCCTTAAAAAAAATAAAAGTGAAAAACTTCCCAAATTTAAAAGGAAATGAGTATTTTTTTGATATTGTAAAACATTTTCATGGAGGCAGGAACAAGAGGGAAGTGCTTCTGACCAGCCAGCAGAAGCACCTATGAGTGTATGTACTAGTCATTCATACAGAGCCAAACAAGCTATTCGTTCAGCAGCAGGAGCTGGAGGAAGCCTGTTGGTCACGGAGGATCTGTGTATAAGTGATGCAACTGTGATGGCAGTCCATGAAAGGGATGCTCCAATTAGGCTGATGAACATGCAAAGCCATGGAATTTAGGTTGTGCACTCCTCAGGTAGAGACAACTGTGTATAGCACTTTGCACCGTATTACCAGTTCAGGTTTAGAGACTGTGTTACAGGGCTATATGGCAGTAATGATTAATGATGACAGTAACAATACTAATGAGTAAAAAGATGCTGCTTATCCTTCTGTATGTTCCCCATCAGCAAAATTCTTCACTTAAATTTCATTTCCTTAATACAGAGTAATTCATAGCCCAAGAGATGACTTAAGAGTGTACCTATTACTGTACAATAGAAAATATAATGACAATAGACCCAAATTAGAGCTCACTAGGTATAGTTTACCAACTCTTCACTCTCATGACACATTTGCTACTGCAAGCTCAAGAGTTCAGATCCATTTTATTTCTGCCTGTCCTCAGGTTTACGAATCCTGAATTAATGCAGCTCTTTCCACAGACCAAACACAAAAGAATTCTGCAAATAGCTGAAGGAAATGATAAGGACTCCAGGTGCCACAGATCACACACTGTACACAGAATGACTTCCCCAGAGTAGGCCCACATAGCA
The DNA here is from genome assembly GCF_001604755.1 of Lepidothrix coronata. Taxonomy (NCBI): domain Eukaryota; kingdom Metazoa; phylum Chordata; class Aves; order Passeriformes; family Pipridae; genus Lepidothrix; species Lepidothrix coronata. The sequence continues at coordinate 4,723,156 of NW_016690251.1, forward strand.
GTGCCTTGCGGCATCCATCATTACAGCCCAGTCCTTGGAGCGCTCCCGTTGTGTCCAAGTGCAGCCGGCTCTCTGCTCACGGAGCGGCGCTTGTAGCCAACAGCCATTATCCCTCCCGAAGGGAACACACAGAGATTTCAACATCAGGCCTCAGGAAAGGTGCTTTTATTTCAAACATTTTACCAAGGGCTGCTAGTGGGCCAATCAGTTTAAGTGTGTGACGGTTTATAGCAACAGAACTGTGAAGACCCCAGAAACTGGAACTGGTAAAATGTGGGGAAAAAAGAGTTGCCTTCTTGCCAAAACAAAATTCCTGGTAATACAGAGTATTGGATCAAAGATAAACTATTTTGCAGAAACATGGAACTTGCACACACCTCATCATGAAGGCTTTGGGAATGCTGGGTGGCAGCCTCTCTGATGTTCTTGGCCACCCTGGCTGAGCACAGCCAAGGCTGGGTCAGCCTCCTGCCCCTTCCTCCAGCTTCCCTAAGGACATATCATCCAAATTCTGATTCATTCCCCGTGTGAACACAAATCACCAGCAGAAAGACTGCTCAGTGAGAAACTGGGGAGGTCCTGCCGCTCTTGGCAATGCCTCATTGGAAACTCCCAGCAGCAAGGCTGCGAGAAGGCAATTCCAAAGTGTGCCTGCCAATTTGTACCTGCTGTAGCTACTCTCAGAGGGTTAGAACTCACTCCTTCATTCCCAAAGCCTGCAGCAGGCCTGACTAGTTCAAGCTCTCAGACCTCACAGGGATATAGTAAAGCATGAAGCAGCTTCAAGCTCTCCGCATGTGTGTCCTTTGGGAGCTGGGGTCATAGAATCGTAGAATGGCTTGGGTTGGAAGGGACCTTTAGGATTATCTAGTTCCAACCTCCCTACCATGGGGTCTTTGCCCAAAGATTCTTCCACCTCTCAGTCAATTAAGAGAAGGTACAAAATACCAGAGAAATGGCATTTCCTAGCGATTCTGATAAACAAAGTATATAACCAGCTACTTTAAAAGCAGGCTTTGAAATGCCACTGGCTTGCTTTGTTCTGAGCACATTCCCAGGGAGAATGTCAGGTCGCATAACTCATTTGTTATCTTTACACAGAGGAGCTCCGCTAAGCGCCAGCCATCATAAAAATACTAACATCCCTCTTTGTGGAAAACAAATAGAAAAGAAAAATGCAGCATCTCTTTTAACAAAAAAAAAAAAAGCCAGTTAGCACTTCAAAGATTGCCACACGGTCTGTAAACAGCGATGTCAATACACAGGGGGAGCAGTGCTCCTCTTCAATGACAGCCTGAGTTACTCGAATGGAGGAGCATCCTTACAGGGATAACACTTCCCCATGACACAGAACTACACCGTGCATTCATTTAGATACACTCTGCGTTTTATTTCCCTCGATGGCTTGAAAAAATATGCAGAATAGCATAGGAATAGTGTTTCAATCTAGCCTTGTATAAAGCAGTGCTCTCTTTCAGGCAGCGAGCACCCAGCAACAACAACTTTATGTGTACCATTGAAGGGGAGTGTCAGGGAGAAAACCACAGTGACTGAGGTCACATTCCCTGTGTTTGCAAAGAAATCCTCTCCCACATTTTTCCCCACCATCGAAGGACACTTCCATGTATTTACAGCTAGCCACTTTAATGATATCTAAATATTTATCTCCTGAGTGGCTAAATTAGTGGGCATTTAATTCTAGTGATACAAACACCTGATGGCTGGGTGCTCTCATTTGAATGTAAATGCAAATCACCAGCCACTGAGTTCAATTACATGGCAAATGTCCACATTCGGATACATCTGAGGTATCTGAAATCCCACACAAAATCTGTGCTTCACATGCTTAAGCAGCTTTATTTCATGCTTTATAGGGAGGGAGGTAAGAAGGGAAAGAGCTGTGTGCTGGTTTTTTTTTTTAAATCTCATTTGCAGTCCTATAGCTAAAACTTGGAGATTAATAACAAAAGTGTGTATGTGACAATGCAGAAACAAATGCTGTTCAATGTCAAACACAATGCAAGATGCAAATTTATTTTTCTGTTAATTAACCAGGCTTTCATTTCAACTGCTCTGATCCTGTAAATAAAGCTCACAAGCCAGTTTCAAACAAGTGTGGGAATTAAGCAAACAAAAAAACCCCCTAAACCGTCAACCAAAACACCCCAACTCAACCGTCTCCTAGCACTGGCTGGCTAATTATGTTTGCCATTTTTCATTCAGAGGGATCTAAAGAGATTAGAACAGGTTAAAAGCAACAGTACTCAGGCACTGGCCCAAGGGTGACAGTCCTTTGAATACCACCAGCCAGTTGCTGTCAACCACTGCCAAGAACCAAGGGGCATCCCTGAATATTCTGAGAGATAAGAATGGGAAAGATGGATAGAAAGATATATGGATGGATGAGAGGACAGACAGACAGAAAGAAGGGAGAGAAGAAAGAACAAACAACTGGTCCCCAAAACACTAAATAACATGACATGCTCCTGCAGCTATGCCTAGCCTCTAAGGATTTGCTTTCCAAGCTCTTTATTGAAATTGTTCAGGTCCTTAACTGATCTCCTGGGGGGCAGATCAGGGGGACTGAAAAGCCTTTAGCTAATTAAGCATGGCTGAGACATGCTTGATGAGATGAGGAAAATACAAAGCTTTTGAAAGGGTGAAAAATCTCTGACCATCTGGTAGTGGCCTTGAGGAGAGAAGAAAGGGGAAGGACAAAGGGGCAGCTCTCTGCAGCAAGGAGGTATAGGACTCCCTAATTACTGGGTCACCGAGACCATTACTGCTCCAAATGCCTGCGAAAGCCCACAAAACAAGCTTAGGAGGCTCTGCAAAAACAACAGCTCTTAGCAAGGATAGCATCTTCAGGAAAGCAAACAGGAGCAGCTTTCCCCAAGATACATCTGCTAATTAGAAATGATGGGTAATAGATGGCGGTGGCAAGGCCCCCAGATCAGAACAAGAATTTTCCCGGCGACCTCTCTACCTGTCTCCTCTGACTGCTGCTCTCCAAGGCCCCACAGATGGTGTTCTCTTTAAATTAATACCACCCCGCCAGCCAGAAGGAAGCTTCTGTTGTACTTGGCAATTCAGGTGAACAGCCTGCATTTAGGTTTCAAAGCAAATGCCCCAGGTGTTCCAGCAATATGGCAAGCAGCTGATGTGCTCCAGCCTCTTCAGACCTGGATAAGGCTCAGCTGTGTTTTCCTATCTCTAAGACCAGCTAGAGAAAAATCACAGTATTCAGAGGGCAAACTTCACAACAACAGAGCAAAGTCTGAGGTATCTTCACTCTAAATGGCTTTGTCAGCCATGAGCTGCAACTGGTGCCATCCAAACAAAGAGCTCTCCGTTGCCTTCTCCTCTTGGAGGAGCTGGATATGGCTCTGGCTGATTACAGGTGCAGGATAGCAAGGAGCAAGCTGGCTTTGACACCCAAAGCTGCAACCAAACCCTTGCCAAAAAGCAGTGCTGTGCTCACTCTCGCTTTGGGATGTGAAATCATACAGCTGATTTCCTCCCCTCCCACGCACAGATCCTTCTCCAATTATTTTAGCTGTGTGCTGTGATCCAGTCAGATTCATAAGCCGGGCAAGGGAAGGCTGTCTCCATCCCTGAATAGGAGACCTCATTAAAAGAAGGAAGTGGTTCTGGCAATCTAATGCACTGCACGGCACTGCTGTTTCCAGGATCAGATATAAACCTCAGGTCTTGGCTACCTATGGTGGTTAAATATCCAATAACAATTGTGATAAGAACAAACGGCGTGAACCATATTTTCTGGCCAAATCCTGACATCCCCTGGGTTCCCCTTGAAGGTTCATTTGGAAAGATTTCCTGTGTCTTAAACTCTAATTCAGTACTGTTAAACATTGGCTGCGTTTAATGCCAGAGAAACAGTTCCATGAGCAGATTCTGTGATCTCTGTATATATCAGTTTCTAAGATACTTGAATTCCTTTAGATAGGTACCGGATATACATATATTTCTTATCATCTGCTTTTCATGCTCACACACTTCAAGAGCCAGCTGGATCTGAAAGCAGAACTGCATCCAGGAAATCTATTCCCCTCCTCATCCTACGTCATGCTGGAAGGAGACAAGATTAGAAATATTGTTTAAAGACTTTTTCCTTTTCTTTTCTTTTCTTTCTTAAGTAAACTTGCCCATGTTGTAGGGCCAGAATATTCAAAACCAAGCTACAAAAGCATCCAAACTTTCGGACATTTACCTGAAAAGCAGCTGTGTTTCAGCTGTGGGGGGGCTGCAGTACCACTGTGTGGTTACTGAGACATCTCAGTAACCTCCCAGTAACGTCAGTCATCTGCAATTCAAGACTCAGGCTTCTAAGTGCAAGCAGATTTATCATGAGACAGGTATCAAAAACATTGACAATGGTTTAAAGGGACCACAATTGCTGTACCTACCACACACTGGACAGTTACTGCTTTGGAAGACAGAGAGATAAACCAAAATCACAGAGGATGCCAGTTTTGCCAGTTCGAGACTAGTGTGGGAGCTTGTTAGCAACACTCATGTGAGAGGAATTGTAAAATATCTGCTGTCCCAAGGAGGAGATCCCAGAAAATGAGAGCACAACTCTGCTCTCTTTTGGAGATCCAGTTTTGGAGACCAATGTGACCACCAAAGAGGAGCTCCTGATATCAAAGGAAGGACTGGATGTGCTGGTAAGGATCACACCAAAACACCATGAATGTGTGAGGTGAGATGCCCAGAGGCAGGGCCAGGGCCGACTGGAGATGTGATGGCACCACAAACTTGGAGCCACGGGCATCCAAACCCACGTGAGGGAGTGGGACCATGCCAGTGCTTACCACGGGCCTCATACCCTGTTGAACAGAGCATGATGGAAATAAATCTGAAATAATGCTGGAGGGGGTCAACACCTGATCCTTGTGTCTTAGAGATCCTTACATAGCAGCCATGAGGGAGGCCCTTTCCATCCTTTCCACACATGCTGGGTCAGCATTGACGACAACATGTGACCTGCAGAGACCTTTCAATGCTCAAAAAAGAGCAAAACAAAAAGCAATGAAGCTGCTGTACACTCAAACTAGCAAATCCTACCCAGTTTTCTGATCTCTCCAGACCAGCTGGGCTGATGGATGCACCACCCAGAGAGGAGGTGATACTCAGACCCAGCCCTGCTGACTACCTTCCTGCTAATCTTCCCTCTAGCTTAGGCTGCTGGAAAAATCAGCCAATTTAAATTCCTTGACTCGAGCTACTGGAGTTAGGTACTGATTTTTCAGCACATTGACATCTTATTTTGAAGCACCTGAGGTATCTCCATTTGTGCTCATTTGACGCCTTTGTGCTACATTTCAGGCTGACAGACCATACAAACACATCCAGCAGATGCACTTTAACTGATGAAACACCTTGCAGCCGAGATAGCATTTGGCCACAAATTGGGAATCTCAATGTTTTCCAGGCCCTGAGACAGTGAATTTGCTATCCTGACCCCCTGACTGTATACCATTGTTAGCTGTATCCAGGGGGCAATGGAGAAAAGATTATTGACTTTTTCTGCTCAGAATCCAGAACACAGTTTAACTGATTTTCTATCCAGGTAAGAATGGTATAGCCTGTAAGTGACTGCTTATTTCCTCCATAGAGAAAATGCTGAACGTGTAAACACGCTGTCTTTCAAGGGCTGTCAAGTAATGTAGGTATTGAGTGGTTTTTGACAGGATGCTGTAAATGGAATAAAGACAGTTTTGGCCTCTGTGGCAGCTATGATTACTGGCATAGCTGTGCCCTTCACACTAGTGATTGGAGAACAAACAAACAAACAACAAAGGCTGCACATCCACAAAGGGGAATAATGAGACAAAAGGCTACGTGTCTCAAAATTTCAGGGTAAAGACCCTGCACCAGTGAAACAATAATGAAGGGCATCTTGTAGTTGAAATTTGCTGGCTGCAGAAAGCAATGGATTTTAGAACTCTGGATGGAAGTCACAAGTAAAGTCTGAGTCTCGGAGGAAAACACTTACTAACCATTTAAGCAAAGCACAGTGTTACTCAAGTATGGAAAAATTAAATTATGAGCATCCAAGCATGCGTATGGGCAAGTAAAAAAACCACCATTCCATACTCTTCATATTTCTCCTGGATCTCTCAAACAAAACCAAGTGCTTTTGCAGTTGCCCATAGACTGTCTGCAGCTGCAACTCAAAGTGCATCCCTCAGAGCACTGCTTTCATTGCATCTGCAAACACATGCACAGCACACAGGAGTGCTCTGGGAAAAGACCTTCAGACTTTGTGGAAGACCCCAGAAAGGAGACTCTGAGCTTTTTGTGAAATAACAGGAAGGCCCAAATGCACCAATATGTTGAGACGACACTACTGCCTGATTAAGGTGCAGGTGCAGTCACAGGGATGCAGGAGGCGAGAGTTCCTCCCTGGCAGATCACTCACGGTGACTAGAGACAGGGTCAGTTTGGGCTGTTGGGCTAATACTGTGGGCCAGGCATGCTGGTGGTGACCTTGCAGGCTCATCTGGAGGCAAAACATGATGAAAGCCAACCAAGCAGAGGAAAACTGTTCCAGATGGCAAGATCTGCTCGAGAGAACGCTCACCTGTCAACCGCATTAGGAAAAGGTGAGGGGACAGAAAAGCTGCTGCCAAAACATTGTGGGTAACAGGCAGAAAAAAAGGAAGAGAAAATACAGAGGTATGAGGAAAGCATTATGTTTCAAAGATCTAAATGAGATCGGGTGGAATTTTTCCTGCTCTGGGTTCGCAGCAGTGAGAAGCAGATTTAATCTCAGTTGGGGTCATGCAACCTCCACTTTACAAGTTGTACACACATTTCCCCTCACTATGTAGCACTCCCTCCTTGTACAGCTCTGGCCTCACTGTCCAAGTGCCAGGAGCAAGGGCACTTATGAAACCCTGGTGTACCTCACTGGCAGAGTCAACAGTGGGAATGCACAGAAGAGAAAACAGAACAGAACTGAATCAAAAAATATGCCTCTTGACCCACCTGACAGTACACAGAGTGAGTACACATCACCCTTCTCATACGAGAACAAGGTTTACTCCTCACCACACCACTGGGCAAAACAACAGAAACAAACCTACTGACAGCGAGGTGACAGTGTTTTTCCCCTGCTCCCCCAAAGAACAAGCGAGGGAATCTTTTAATCCTTTGTTCCTGTTCTGTACTTGAAATAAAAGACAGTTCTCCCAAATCATCCCTTTTCCACTCCCACTGCTTGTGGTTTCCCCATACCTACTTATGACCGGATTCCACGCTATTTTATGAAAATCCCTGGCTAAGTGCAGTTTGTCTCTCTGCTGCCCTAAATGTGTGGTCATTTGAGTTTCTGAAATAGCTACAAAGTGGTGCCACAACCTGGGCATTTGACACATCCATTTTAACCTCAGCAAGTGGGAGCACAGAAATTCCAGTTCCAGAGCTGGCTCAGTAGGACCTGCGTGTATTCCGTCATAAACAAACTTTATTAAAAGAGGTAAGATTCCAAATTTAATCAGTGCTTAACAAAATGAATCCTCCTTTTGTAGTAGATGCGGGAACAAGTGTCCACGGGGGATCAAATTCTTTCCTGGTGAAACTGCCTGCACTCCTTTGGTCTGCTGGACCCATTCTAATTTAAGACCAAAGTTCCTAGTGTGGCAAATAGGAGCTAAGCCCACCATTCAAACAGATGCCTCTGTAGCTGTACAGTATATTTAAAAATGGTGCCATATCTCTGGAGGTGCTAAAGCTAATTTCCAGATATACTGTTAACTATGATGCCATCTGTAACAGTACAGTCCTTGGCCAGTGAGCCCTACTTTTTCAATATGTTCCAGGAAAAAGTTTCTAAGATGTCAGCCTCTCTCCCATATTCCTTTGACTCATTCCTTGGGTGCTATTTGAGATGATGTGAAAGGGATACATGTTTCATTTGCATAAGGCATTGCTGCCTCTCTGGAGAGGTGAGCTAAAACAAAAGCCTGGCAGACTTGGACCCCACTACATGAAATATGGATTCCATTATCTTCCCAGTTTTCACATGTCAAAAGGGCGCTATCAGTATCTTAAAGCTCTTCAAACCTTGTAGCTCGCAAGTAAAAAACATGTAACATCATGTAATACTATTATAAACATATGAGGACTTAGAATGACTTCATAGCATCTGCTTTTCAGTGGGATATTATGACTGTATATTTTTTGGCATTCCCACCATGGAAAATCAAAATTAAAATGGCACTTCAAAATATTCCATTAAAAATATCCAATTTCTCCTCCAGCTTCTCAGAAGATTTAATTTCTTTTCTTTCTTTTTATTTTCTGGATATGGAAAAGAGTTCTAAAACTTCTTTCACTTGATTTAATGCTGAGTGTGTTTCAATTCAGTGCTGTTAATTAAACTAAACAAAGGCCGCATTGTCAACAGTTTCAGCAGGAACAAAGAGATGATATTTTTAAATGAAATAAAAATCGTCAATTCATAATTTCTATTCTGCTAACTGAAAATGAAATGAAATGAAGAAAGCAATCAAATACAGACAGTAATCCTTAAACACTATCATTGTTACAGTGCTCCCTTTTGTTGTTTCTTGTTTTCTTTCCTTTTGGCCTTTTGTCTTGTACTCTCACCATCAAGTCTGATAACATAAAGTGACTGTGACAGCAAGCAAAATGTTTAAGCTGAAAAATTCCTCACGTTTTCTACATTTTTTTATTAGAAAAGCACACAGAAAAAAATTAAATTGCAAGAGATGAAAAATAATTAAAACTTAAAATTGATCTTGCACCACCTATTCTTTACATACATTCAGGCTAGAATCTGATATACGGAGAGTAATGAAAAGAAACAGATTCCTTCTGTGGCAGGAAAAAAAAATATGACTTTTTCCCCCCGAGGAGACTGAAATCAATATCTGGAGCAGACTACTGACAGTGTAATAACCACCCTGCCTGCCAACGCACAGTGCTGGGCAGCATCCTTAGGGAAGCCCCCTCAGGGAAGCCCTGCAGGAGGTCTGCATTCCATTTGTCGCCCCATTGTGCTGATCCTGCACCAACAGGGAAGCCCCTTTGCTGATGTAAGAGCCTGGAGACCTCCCAGTTCAGAACTGGCAAAGCCACCACACCACAAACATAAACCCATAGACAGTGGGACCAAAAAACCCCACTCCTCTTCCTCAGACTGCAACACACAAGCAGAGCAGAGAAGATATGCTCACACAGAGCCACTCACAGGCAGATCAGCCTCACCTGGCTACTTCCACAAGCCACAGACATTACCTGGATATCCTTTTCTACCATAGCTATGATGCCTTTAGAAGGTGAAAGTATTTTACACTGGGATATATAGACCAAACAGCACTTGGGCCACCACAAACTGGTGAGCAGAATCTGCTCACAAAACCTCTTCATCTGACTGATATTGCAACTGCGAAGTTCACTGGAGTTTCATGCAGATCTCCAGCAAATAAAGGCATGTAAAGCAAGGCTTCTTAAATCCTAGAGGGATCCCCTGGATAAAGGCACTTCTTTGGCTTTCCAGGGATAATCTTTCTCCACATCTCCAGCTACTCCCACCTACTTGCTTCCCAACAGTCCACCTCTCCGTGTAGCAAATCCACTTTTATTTTTCTTTGACAAACACCAATATCTGTCAGAAGCCGATTTGAAAGACACATTTCATATTTAGTTAGCATCAGAATATGCTGCAACAGCCCAAAAAATGGCATCTGATCTATTCAGTATGGGTTGTTATCAAAGACCAAACACACTGTACCTGATTCAGGATATTTATTCCTCTCCTCTTTGGGCAACTGAATAAAAGAAGTTGGAGTCTTTACACTAGATCTTCAGAAGCCACAACTCTCCAAAATATCTTTGTATTCTTTTCTTTCCAAACAAAAAGAATTTATCTTTTTAAAGGAAGTTTTTTTTAAATCTCTTTTTTTTCCCTGAAATGTCTCATCTCTCTCCACTTGAAGCTGAAAAGAAGTTTGATTAAGCAATAAAAGGTAGTTACAATTGCCATGAGTCAAGAATAAAAGTGTCAGATTTGTCCAAAAAGATCTTTCTCAAGAAGTATTTAGTTTCTCTATAGCCACAATGTCATATTAAAGTCATTATTTTGATGTTATTTATGACTGTACCAATGCATAAAAAATCCTATAAATGCCTGAGACTGAAACTATAAAAAAAAAAAAAAAAAGAGAGAGAGAGAGCTCTGTTCCTCAGGTTTTGTAATATCTAATTCTCTCTGAGATTATGCCATAAAATTATCACTCTTGCTAAAGTACAATGAGCAAGTGAAGGATGGATGAAAAGATGGCTACAGAGTTACAGAGCTATTCATGTAACAAAGACTGTTGAGCAAAACTGAGCTTAGCTTGAACAGAAATTAAGCAGAATTCAAATTTACAGTAAACAAGCACTGACCAGAAGATTGACAAAGAAAATCTCATGTACTTCAGATGGTTTAAATTGTGAAACCTCCCCCAGCCAGCCTTGGTTAGGGTGAGGATGCTACTCAAACACTCTAATTTGTTTCTTGGGTGCAGGAACATCCCAGGTCAAGCTCAAACCATGTAAGATAAAATATTTTAGCCCAAATACAGAAGAGAGAAAACAGAGAAATAACAGAAATAACTTCATTTTCTAGTGCTCTGACAGAAATCCTATCCCTCCAAAGAGTGAGGCAACTTCTAAGGATGATCAGAGAAGGAAATCATCATATTGTATGTCTTGACGAAGAGAGACAGAAAGAGATGGGAAATAAGATGACAGAGGGAAGAGTGGGCTCGGAGGAGGAATTGGCTACATATTCACACAAATCAACACGGGGTTTATTTCCATGTGCTGCAAATTGTGGTCTGGAAGAAGTGTGCTGATTAAACCTGCAGCTAAATGCTGAGTGCATGGTCATTACAACATAACAGGACTATTTCCAAGTGTACATATAAAGGGACTGCCAAATGGTCTATTAAAAGCATGTACACTTACCTAGTCAGCAAATAGGTCAGTGATCACCACTTACTCTGCTTTTTAATAAAGGGATTTGACAATATTCCCTAATCTTATAAGAAACACAGATTTTCATTATTCTTTTGTGAAGCACAATGAGTGCATTATAGTAGCTAGAAAAAAAATTAAAAAGGCATCTTAGTTTGCCTTTCTTCTTCAGTTGCTCCCTAGTAATATATAACTTTAAGTTACAGTAGGAAAAAAAAGGGAATAAATTGGCACATGCGATATTTTATTACTGATTTTGGAAAAAGCAACAGCAGGTTTTTATGAAACACACACAGTGCCTTACATTGTTATATTCTTCAGGGTAATCTGGCTGGGTTCTTACTGCTGGCAATGGGAAACAGCAGTGAGACTGCCAAGACTTTGATTCTTCATTCCTCTGGGCTCCTGGCGCCCCAGAACCTTGTGAGCACCAGGATCTGGGACTCCTTAGAAATACACACTGCTGCATGACCCTGGAGCTGTGAAGCCAAATGAACTATACAGAAAGGACCCTGCAAGCCCTAAAATCCCCCAAACCACAGAGATGAGCTGGTAGTAAAACTTGCACAATTAAATCAGAAGCTAACCTGTGGTTTGTCAGAAGTTTGCAAAAACTGAGACACATCTCAAAAGCAAGAAACAGCCATTTTTCCAAGGAAAACCATATCACTGAAAAAATTCCTAGCACGCTTCAAAGCCACAATCAGTAGCTGAGCAGAAATCCAGCTTTAGGTTGGAAAAGGGACTCTGATCTTTGTTGGCCATTTAGTGGTTCACACAGATCCAGTGCTGGGGACCACACAGGTCGCAGATGACTCCCATGAATCTGATAGCTCCCAGAGAGAGAGAGAGAGACAGAAAGAGGAGAGAGGCAGATATATGCTACCCTCTGCTCCAGGATGAGCTTGATAACACAGAAAAACCAGTCAGTCATAGAACAGAAAGATCAGGTAGTTTGCAGTTTAGTAGTCGCTACATTGCAGTCGCTACACAGAGATCCAGAACGGTCCAAAACAACTGAAAATCCCTGTATTTCTATTTAACGGGACTAGCAGTCCCATGTTAGTTTTTTTCCCCACGTGTTCCTAGACAAAAATAAGCCACTTCATCCTATGTCAAATGTACTGTGCACGCTGCTGGAAAACTACTCAACTGAATTAGTTTACGAGGTAGCACTTGGGTTATATAAAATAATGTTACATATTAAATCTCTGTTTTATGCTAGGTAATCTCCTTCCATTAAGAGAAGTCTCTCATTGGGGAATATATCTTATTTTATCAGCCTGAACTTCAGCTGATTTTACTTTTTTACCTCTTTTTGTCCAGACCCACCTCACTTTGTGGTGAACTTTCAAAACCCATGTGGCAGAGTATGTGCCCACCAGAACAGGAAGCATCTAGCAAGATGAAGTTTGAGAGTGCTTATACCCGTGAGAATGGAACAAAACAAGGGAAAGCCTTAATTTCCTCCTCAAAACCCTGAAAAAGCACCCATTTATTTTCCCTGAGCCAAAGACAGTATATTTGGAAGAAACTGAAGAGAATATCTATGCTGTTGTCCCAAACACAGACTCAACACATCAACTCCTCTTATCAGGGAACTTACCAAAAGCTCACTTAAATTGATGAGAGTCCTTCTATGGACTTCCAACAAGCTTTGGATCAGAGGAATCCTGCACAGGAGCAACGCCTGAGCCCTCAGGTAGGAACACGTTCCAAGATATTTAGAAAGAACCTTTTACTTACTTGGTATTTGAACTTTTTAAATCAGGAGCAGGAAACGGAAAAGTGCCAAGAACAATGCTATTCTGACATTACCTTCTTTTCCTTAACGTTACATATTCTAATAGTAGGTAGAACAGATGGTGGAACACCATCTCTCTGTTGAGAAAGCGACAGTCCCTAGCCGTAGGGGACACTATTAAAGAGGAGAAAATTTACAAATCACAAAGTATATTTTGTCCAACTTGCTTATAATGAGGCATAAAATAAAATGTAAGTAATTTCTATTCAGAGGAAATTAACATGAAGACATTGGTGTTTGCAATCAGAGTGAGCCTGTATTGTATAACCTGGATTTGCAGCTGAGGTAGGGAGCTACCATTTACCTGGACTTGAAAGTAAGGATTATATCAATTCTCCCTTCATCATCATTAATACAGCACAAACCAATCCCATTAACATGAACAATAATAAGGAGATGTGATTAGTCCCAACTTGGATAGGCAATTAAAATTAAAAAAAAAAAAGGAAAGGAAATGTTGTTTAGCTGTATATGAACAAAGAAGTTCTATTAACCCAGCTTTGCAGTGAAGAAAAATGTCAATATTGCTAACACAGGTTTGCAATTAAGTTGGTGTCAATGTGGCTGGGAAAAGGAGTTCATAATTAGGACAACACAGTTAGTATTGACCTGAATTTTCAATAAAAATCATGTCTGTGTTTTAATTTGGAACTGTAAAATTCATCCCCATGCTCTACAAATGACCATATAATTATTAACTTGCAGCTACTTTAAATTAGAGAATTATTTACATAATACATTATTTTATATATCACCATGTGCCTGTTGCAAGTGGTGAGATGAATGCAGGGTTCCCAGAAGTGTCCAACACTTAAACTTTTACGTTTCCTTGCAGAAGCATTCCTAAAGATTTAAATACTTTACTCCCAGAAAAAATTACTACTTCAGCAAGACTCTGCATTCCCACTCTAAATATTGGTTTCTTCATTAGAATTATTCGTTTTAGCTAATTGCTAGTTAAATCTTTATTAATGACCTCACAAATAATAATCATACCCATTTATTTTAAACACTTGATGCTTCTGTGAACTTAAATGGACATAAATTGGTTGTTTAATCAGCCTTATGCACTTAAATGCAGAAAACCAACAATGAGAAGAGTATTTATTTTAAAGGCACTTTTGAACCTGAGTGTGCACTTTTTTGCACTTATTTTCCTATGCAAATCCAAGTTCAACATATCAAAACAACACTCAAAGGTAAGACAAGAAAGGATTTTTTTCTTAGAAGAAAAAAGCTTTTATGTCCTCTTTTCATGTTTCCTACAATAAAAAGGAAAACATGAGTCCAGAAGCATTCTGTCTCAATCTGTTTTATAAGTAGGCTCACCTCCTTCTTCTTCTTTTCCTTCTTCCTTTTCCTCTGCACCAGGAATCAAAGGTGTCTCAACTTCTGTTGTGTCTTCTTGGTTCAGCAGTGTCTCTGAATAAATTTGATAAAAAGAAGACGAACAGTAAGGCCTTTCAGAACAGACATGAAAGGATTAACATCCACTAGAGACCTTGCCATTAAAAACACTGGCAGAGGAAAAGGATCCTTTTCCCCAAGGGTACAAATACAAAAGCTGCTGAAGGAAATCCAAGGGGCTGTAGTTGACAGCAAAGCCTTGACCCTTCAAGGTGCTGAACTTTCTGGGATCTAGCACAAAATCACCACATGCCTGGATCCAAGCATGGCTCTACACCGGGACTCTTCACAAGCCCAGCAACACACATACTCCATGTCCCATCCCTGGAAGTGTTGAAGGCCAGGCTGGATAAGGATTTGAGCAACCTTGTCTAGTGGAAGATGTCCCTACCCATGGCAGGGTGGTTGGAAATAGGTGGTCACTAAGTTCCCTTCCAACCCAAGTCCGTGATTCTATGATAGTGGTTTTGCCTGTTAATCTTGCTTTTTGCTTTCAAGACACATGCAGTACCTTCTATTTCCATGCAGGAGCTTTGGGAATCTGCCCCAGTTTTCATCTCCTCCTTTGCAGAAACATCCTGTTGTCCTGTTAATAAAACAAACAGAAAATGGCATCAGGATGATGCTCTGTGCTGGCAATGCTAAGTTCATCAAAACAAGACATGAACCTACCATACATTATGGTGCTTGTCAGCCAAGTACTGCTGTTTTTCTGTTAAGTGAAATGTTGGACTTATTTTATACATGAAAATATCACTTAACAAACTCTCAGCATTGTTTGTTAAATGGCTGATCAAAACTGACCCTGCATTACTTTTATTTTTTCTTCTTTTGTAGCCCAGCCTTGACACTGTTTCTCATAGGAGCTGTTGCAAAGCTCTTGCACTTGACAGTCAGCTTAGCAGAAGGAACAGAAACAGCCCACAGGCTTTTAGAACAACAACAGCAACACAGAAGGACAATAATAACAATGCTATGCACCCGGGATCAATACGGCTTAACCCACATATTTGGAGATGTGTGTCTTCTCCAGTAACCCCAGAGACTACGGCCTCACAACTGGCTGACACACAACCTCTACCAGCCAACAGCATTTCCTTAAGGGGGCAGAGGTCAGGCTGAAACCCACTGGATGCTGAAAATGGAACAACTAAAGTTCCCAACTGGTTCATTATCTCTGTCTCAAGAAATTTTCATACAAAACTTTACCTTCGGCTTGATCTTGCTCAGATGCCACAGGATGCACTGGATCACTCTCCCGCCTGCCTTTGGAGTCTTTCAGGGAGTCTGAGGAAAGAGCAAACAAACAAATAAATCCTGCAGCGGTTTCACACCGGAAAAGCCTAGTAGCTCTTTGAGTTAGAGGTAGCACTTAGGTGCCAGCTTCATATTTGGCATTCTGATACGCTGACAGATTTTCTATCTGTTTAACCAAAGCCCTATAAACTACAGAAGTATACTTGTGGGTTTCAACTATTCAAATTGATTTCAGAACCCTTACACTTACTGAGCAGTTTTTTGCCTGCAGTACAAACCTTAAACAAGGAGCTAGCAAGGAAGGATGCCTAAGAATAATCAGCAGAGCTACCAAGAATTTTGTTTCTAACAAATGGAGTGGCACAAAGCTATGAGGAACAGCACAAAGCACCTACTTGATAAATAAAGTGATTTATTATTTACTTAGAACAACACTTTTTTGTGGCTGGATTTTCACAAGCTTGACAAACATTAAATCCCCAAAATCCCAGTGCAAATCCTAGCCTCATGTCACTTGATGACAGAACTCCCAAGGTCATTATTGTGGCCCAGAGTGCTTTTCTTTTTTGGAGCAGACTGTCAAAATGCACTGCCTGCAGCCATACTCTGAAACAGTGGCAAAGTGAGGCTTAAATTAGATAACATAAAGCCCAATTGCCATGCTATCTGGGATTTTAATAAGCACAGGGCATTATTTTCTTGTGTCCAACAGTATTTTCTGACAACAGCCACTTAGTTTTTGCTTGGGGATGGAGAAATGCATAATGCATAATTCCATTGAATTCAGGTAATGCAGCAACACAGATAGCCGTTTTAGCTCTGTTCATCCCCATAACACACAGCTTTGCCTGGATAAAGAGCCCTCTTTGAGCCTCATTAAAAACCACCGCTAATCTAACTGGACACTTCTGCAAACTACAGGGGTTAAGTCCACTCCAGGTCATAACAGTGGCAACAGATAATCAGGATTTGTGTGAGACACTTTCTAAAGTGCTGCTGGATGGAAAACGTAGGTGACGGTGCCAAAAGATCTACAAAATGTGATAATAAATTATGTTATGACAGTCTTGTTATAGCTCAACTTCTGGAAGGTCCCTTTCCACAATACAGCCAAGCAAATCTTACAATACACCCAAGGATACCCCTGTAAAATTCTGTTTCTGAAACTTTCAAATGATAATCTCTGATGGATAAGTGGGAAAGCTGGGTTGTTAACATCTGATCCAAATTTAATAATCTGTAGGAAAGGTATGCACTGAAAGTGTGTGGCTTTAATTAACTGCAAATAATCCCCCAAGGCAAATATTTAATTACCTGCACAGCTTCTTACTTCTTTCGTGGCATGGCAATAAGTTTATAAATCCAAGTTTGAAAGTAAAATAAGTCACTGATGTACAATTTGCAAAACTTTGCCCTTGCTGCACTTTTTTTCACCCTACTGTGGGCTTAAAACACTACTCACTGTTCTCAGGTGGACTAGTGTGTCAGTCTTTCATACTGGAATACCACTTTGTACCATGAGGTACAAAGGATTACCCTATCAGCCCAAATCAGAGCAAAAATAAATTAGAATGTCATAAAATTCCAAGTTTAATAAAAAAGCCAGCTGAAGGATCTCTTGGTATAAACGGGAATAGCACTAAAAATCCATAGAGAACTTTTCAAGCAAACTTTAAACCCACTGAGCAGAATTCTGGCTTTGCTAAAGTTCTGGACAAAACTTTCAGGATATCAAACAAGCCAAGATTTGTGCCACCTGTAACCCCATACCCTAAATTAATATAATATTTTTTCCTGTATGATACAGAAGCATCCTTGTAAAAGGAACTGTACTGGCAAAGCTGGAATCAGGAGTCCTCTGCCTTAAATACCAAGCAGCCAGGGCCCAAACACAGCCCTTCAGGCAGTCAAAAGTGATGATGTGTGATATCACCTGCTAGGGGATGGAGAGCTGCATGTGGCTCTGCCCCATCAGACCCTTAGAGCCATCTTATCCCACACCTCTTGCACAGTACTTCAAACTCCCAGACCAGGGCCTTTAATCTCAGTTCACAGGTGCCACCTTTTTCTCCCAGCATGAGGAATGATTCCAATTTCATGCAAAAATCAATCCACAGCATCAGAGGCACAATTACGGGCTTTGGTCAATGATAACAAATGGAACTTAAGGAGCCTCATGCCTGGCTGATGTATGTGCCCCACCACACTGCCTTTTGGGCAGGGCTTATGGAAAACTGCAGTTTTCACACAGTGTGGGGTGTCACTGCTATTCCCACCCATTGGCACAGCTGGCAGTCTGTCCCCTCAGGCTTTATTCTTATGGGATTGTAATTTTGTGTTAAACTTTCATTTTTATCATAAGCAGTTTTCCTGTTGCTCCAGGGTTTGAGAAAGCAATTTGGCTGTAGAGAATTCCAAATTATCCCTTTTTTTTTTTCAAAGCATGTTTCTGAAAAGAACAGCCCATGGGCAGGAGTTACTGTCTGGCTGTAAGAGTCTGCTGTTCTTATTCCAGGAGTAGGAATCAGTCTTGATTGGTGTTACTACGTAGATTTTGAGTTTCAAAATCCTTAAGGTCAAGACCGTGCCAAAGGTTCCTTCTTTTCAAATGCAAATATTGCATCAAATATTCAAGCCAAAAGGTTCAAAGACAGATTTACTTTTTGATTAACGAGAAGGAAATAAAGCAAAGGAGTAAACCCAGATTTATCAGGAAAATCTGAGCCAAGCAAAAGTGAAAGTGTAAACCCAAATGCAGTGGTCAATAAAAATACTGACGATACACTGTTTCCTATATGCGAGTTTTCAATAGGATAGTGGTATTCCTCAGACTCAGCTGGTCCTCTCTGCTCCTTTGGAGCCTTATGCAATGAGGCATAAGCCCAGTATTACAGTCCTAAACGATTCCAGGGTTGACAAGAGCTCTGGCCATCCCTAATGCCTTTGTTCATCTCTAATTCACTAGGGAGCTAACTCCTGATACTTTTAAATGGCACAAAGCAGTGTTAGCCTTCTCCATACCAGCTACTTATCTGTGAAGTCATACAAGAGAATCCAAGCCAGGATATTATCTCACAGCACAGTTTTTTATCTCACAGCTTATTTTTTTGATAATACACGTGCCAGGCACTACTTACCTCAGGTAACTACAAATTGGGACTGTAAAGGTTAACGCTACTCTAGGCAGGACTGAAAAAAATCAGTGTTTTGGATACCACAGTGGAGTACATTTTCTAATGCCATCACTGATCAGACATGAATGAACCAAACATGACATTTAATGACATAAATGAGCCAAACATAGGCCACTTTTATCTACTGCGCAGTCTGAGCATCCCTTAGTCCCCTCAAAATCCTTCCTTGCTGGCTGCAGTGGCAGTGTCCATGTCAGGAGCGCTCATCTCTGCACCCCTCTGTTGTATTGAAACCAGTGTCTCATGGGACTGTGTGCTTGAATCCACCTGGGAATTAGTCCCAACGTTTAACAGCCCCTGAACAAAATATTTAGACTTTAAATAAACTGATCAGAATACTCCCCAAGTATATCATTGCTCCAATATATCAGCTGTAACTTGAATTTGTCTCCAAGAAATGCATGTAGCTTGAACAAATGATCAATCCTACCCTTCCTGCCAATAATCAGACACTATTTTGTCTAAATCCTGCATAAATCCCCGCGCTTTTCCATGCCATTCATAATTTTTTTTGACTGTATAAGGCAATGCTGCTCAAACAAAATTTTGCAAATGCTAAGGAAGAGGGGAAATGGTAAGAACTGAATGTTAAGTGGTTTTAATGATCTTTTAAAATTCACTTCCTCAGCTACACTCTGTATGGCTTATTTACTGAATTGTTTCTAATGTGCAACACACCTGGGTCCTGCACACAGCATAGATAAATCACTGTGTTTTAGGGAGCTGTAAGAAGATTAAAGAGGGAAAGAGCTGGTCATTAGGAAAGAAACAGGTTCAGTGCATTTTATTTTTTTAAGCATGATACTGTGAAAAATGACTGGAATATTTCCAGAGTGAAAGAAATCAAGCAGGCGTCTAAAATTACAGGTAATGGTGTGCACGGAGGCTGCCACATGATTAGGGTATTCTTTTGCCTCATAAATTGAAGAAAATGTGTTAAGATGAAGTACTATAAAATGGTGATTTATGAGAAGTTGGGGAGAGATTCTTGAGCTCTGACTTTAAAATGTTATTTTTATATCCACTAAGATTTCATTTTAATCTGTCTTTATGACAGATTAGATTTATTGGAGCCCAAGTTTATATGGATTGGTAAAACAAACCTTTTTAGGTGCAACAACCTGTAGATATATTTTTGCTAGTTTTCAGGTAATAGACCAGGCAGTTCATCTCTGCAGATGGGGTCCACTGAGTACTTCTCCTACCCATTTGTGCTTCGAGCTGACAGGAGGGCATCTCCTCTAACCTTGCTTGCTGTCCACCTGAGAAATTCCAGGTGCAGCTGGTATAACAACCGAGGGCATCCTGCTGCTGCCATAAGGGGCAGGACCTGTTGTACAGGGCTCTGGGAAAGGAAAAAGCTGAGAAAAACCTGATTGCCTTGGTTACAGCCTTGGTACAGGAGAAGGTGCTGAAGGGTTGGAGGGGGGAGATGGAAGGCGCAGGATCTCTCATTGGACTGACAGGAGCGCAGCTGGATGGCTCCAGGTCAGCTAATATTTAAAAATAAGTAGGATTTAAATAAACCAGCTAAGTAGATTAGTGTTCGCTGTTGCAGCTGCCTGTACTGGCGAAGGGTAGAGCAGAAATACCTCTTGAGTAGTTCAGGGGCTGGACCCCATCTGGATGTGCAACTCAGGTCACATTAAATGTGGAAAAGAGAATAACTCCTATTATATTCAGCTTGAAGTGACCCTTTTGGAGGGTGGTGGTGGTTATGTCTCTGGTTAAAAACCCCCAAGCCCCACAAATTAGCTTGTGTTAGCCAGTTTGCTTTCATAAGAACCCTTCTAACCAAGGGACAGAAAAATGTTATCACCATAGCAGGCATGCAGAGCCACAGCTATGGCTGGGGGTGTTGAAACTCTTCCATTAAAAAAGGTTTCTCTTTCAGTTACCTATTATTGAAATTTTTCAGGCTGAAATTTTCCAGGTCTAATCATAGCCCAAGGGTGAAGTAAAAACATTTCATCGGTAGCTGCTGAGAGCTCAGCGCTTCTGAAAATCAGGTCATTCATTGAGATGTCTTAATATATACTTAAGAGCTGATTTTAAACACCTCTTTCTGAACATATTGGCCTTTCAGTCAATCTTTTTCACCCACTCATCAATGACTAATTTACATTGATTTGCACAGCTCCCCTGCATTTGAAAAGCTCTATCTTTTAGTTTGTCCCTTCTCAATCATTTATGTCTTAGGACATCAAGATTTTTTCCATAGCAAGAGCTACCTCAGGCCAAACAGCAATTTATACCCATTATGCTTTACAGGAAGATTTACAGGCTTCTGGGTTGCCCAAAGTAAGTTTTTAGGGCTAACCCCTAGCCAATGTACATACTTAATTCTGTTCCTGACAACACAAGCCCTCCAGCTGACTGAATCTGACTCCATTTCAGAGAATGTAGAAAAACAGTGACTTGCTTTAAATGGCATTCCCACAGGAGCCCAGACTTTGGTGAACACCTGGAAATAATTAATCGCTATTTTATTTTTAAAATTAATTAGCATATGATTTAATTTAGTTGACCTTCAAATGAAAATTCAGTTCTTATTAAGTGCTAATGAATTAAAATCAGCGTATTGTGCACAGAAACTTTGCTGTGATTGCATAATGGGGAGTTATGCTTCACCTGTACTAAATCCAGTTCTTTTTTACATTTGCCTGACAGAAAGTTCTATCATTAAATCAGGTTAAATGGTAATTGGTAAAAGAGGTAACTGAGATGAAAATGCAAATCACTCTCTCACACGCACGCATGCATGTGCATGCACACATGCTCTATTTAGCAAAAATTAATCACAGGTTCAAACCAATCTATATATACTATATGGCCCATTTTAAATGAGTTTGTTGCCCCAGCACAATCTTGTACAGACAGGCATAGCAGACTGAGTGCAGCCTGCCTGATACGTGCTTTATCTGCTGCATAAACATTAATGACTTTAATCACTTTGCTCTGCCCTTACACTTCATAAAGAGAAGCATCTCTCACTTGAAACACGCCATGGATAAAGGATCTACTTCCATATGCACAGTAATGAAGCGCTGCAAAGGTGTTGCCTGGAGATGTCAGCTTCTCTCCCCCCCCAACCCCGCCGAGAGATGGTACTTAAGCATGCAAGTTTACAAGGGTAAAATTGCAACAGTTCTCTGCAGACAGTGGAAAGAGAAACTTGGCACAGATTGGAATGAGAGGATACCTCTACAGCACAACATCAAACATCTTGATATTCTTAGAATATGACTGTCCTTCTTTCTTTTTTCTTTTTTTTTTTTTTCCTGTGGACAGATAAGCACTCAAAAAATTCGTTTTGCTCAAAGGCCATGTGCAAACTGGGCCTTTGTGGACATTTTTTTTTCCTGGACAGTGTCTCTTCTACTGTAACAGAAGAGATATACTTTTACATTAGTGTGAGATTTGCAGTCTCACAGGAGGTTTTAATTTGAATCTGAGCCCCTCAAAATGTGATCCCTGCACTGTCCCACACTTATCATGAAAACCGCTTTCATCTTCCCATCCTTCCCCTTTCCTTCATAAAGAAAATTATAAAGATGACTCACGCATGACAAAAATACTAGATCTTCATGGTAGCAGAGATGCACGTGCTGTGTTTTGAATATCACCACATTTTAAAGCAATAAATAACTACGTCAATGGGTTTGCTATATTCTAATCCCAAAAATATGAATTAAAAAAAGCCAGAAAAAAAACTAGTCAACTCTAATGGGACTCAAAATACTTGTTTTGGTGCACTCACCAGAGCTGACATTTGAAAGACTGTTATACTTCCATAGCAGGCATGGAAACCCCCTATTCTGAGCGGTTTAAACTATGCATTTTGGGAATATGCAGCCTAGACTTATTTGCCACAAATCTCCTTTCACAGTAATTAGGTGGAAGGACTGGGAAAATATAATTTCTCTAAATGCTGTACATCCAGTTCACTTAGTTGAAGATGAACTACAGAAATCAGTATGTTCCAGAACCTGGTAGGTTTTAGCTATGTTAACTCAGTGGGCAAACAATTTGAAGGCTGAAATTTATTTTGGGAGCAGCAGGTGTTTTCAGAAATGCCGGGATTTTGTAAAAGTGCCATTTCCCAAGTGGTAGCAAGTTTTTTTGTAACACTAGTATTCATTTTAAAATAACTCAAAATCTAAAATCACAGAATCATCAAAGAATCACTGAATGGTTTGGGTTGGAAGTGATCTTGAAGATCATCTCATTGCAACTCCCCAACAGGGACACCTTCCACGAGACCAGGTTTCTCAAAGCCCCATTGAGCCCGGCTCTGAACACTTCCAGGGATAGGGCATCCACAGCTTCTCTCGGCAACCTCTTCTAGTGCCTCTCCACCCTCACAATAAAAATCTGCAAAATTGAAAATCCTCTGATGGAAATAAGGATTAAAACCATGGCCTGGTGCATGCGGTGGCCTCATTGTTCAAAATTCTTGGTTCCATTAGAAAAACTAGCAAGCAAATCCCAAAACATGGTCTTCTCTTTTCTTTTTTTTTCCTACTTGTATAGCTTTACAAACAAAATATACAGAGGAGAGTCTGTCTTGCTCCTTTTTCTTTATCAGATGCTTTCCATCTTAGTTATGAGGAGAGGTAGGACATCAAAGACATAATACACTTTGTATCTCTCAGGGCACTATCTCTCCATCGACCTCTCAAGAGAAGAGGAGAAAACACTATATATATTCTTAATGTATCATAGGAAAAGTGAGACCTATAGCACCAATATGACTTCTTTCCTGAGAAGAGATTATAAATACAGTGGGGCAAAAATCTGGAGTGGTTACACATTGAGATGGCCACTGAAAAGCTTATCAGAAGACTGTTGTCTTCGTAGTCAGGAACATGCACTCAAAACAATACCAAGTTGTTGGGATCTTCAGTACAACTGCAGACAGCAAAGGAAAATCCAAACCCAAGGCCTCACTGTGAGCCTCACACTGTGAAACACACCGTAAACCCAGCTGATGGGGACTCGTACAGATACAGGATACATAAACAAGGCCAAATGTCATCAAGACAAGAGAAATTAATGACAGGCAACCAGCAGCCATGCTGGGACTGAATCCATCACTATTTCTGCCGTCCTCTAGCCTTGCCACAACTTCAATCTGTGAAGCAGCAAAAAGAAGTGCTCCAGCAAGGGTTTGTGGCTTCTTTTTTTTTCCGTGCAGGATCAATCAATCAGTTAAAAGAGCCCTTAAATCAACCTGCAGAAGACTTTGAACTCATAATCAGGTAAGTATGTGGGCTCTCCAGCACGTGGCTTTGGAACAAAAGGGCAGGATCTCACACCCTGTCACACTTATCTAGAAAAATGAGAAGAGAGTCAAGCAGTGATGCTGAATTAAACATTAAATCTTTTAAAATAAATAAGTTAATGGATGTTAATAATTATGTTATCTCAGTGAAATGCATTAAAATTTTCTATTAGTCTTTCTTGAAGGCTGTACTGATGAACTGTATTTATCATAGATAGCGTAACTCCTGTTTTGAATTACCAGTAGCGAACATTTTATATATCAGCCAGGATTTTTCCTGACGTAACCCCACAAAAAATGCCAAAAATTGTAGACTGGTACAGCAATTAATAGTGTGATTATCACAGAGTATCAAAAACAGTACAGCTGTGCCCTGGTTCCTATCTGTAAACCAACAACTCCACAGGAAAAAACTCAGCTTGAAACATTTAAATTAGATCATCTCTCTTGTTTCCTAAACTCCCTGTCATTTGGCCCTGTGACACTTTTAAATATTTATCACAAACTAAATGATCTGAGTGCCCAGCACGGTCTGCACAAGATAAACAGTACTTTCTCCCTCTCCATTATGACTTCATCTCCTCCTGTCTCCTCCTGATGTGTTTATAGCTATTGTGTTTTTCTTTTCCTGCATCAGGACAGCACTGAACAGGGAGCTGATTTTGCTGAGATAGTCATGCACACTTAACTTTACGCCTGTGAGTCATCTCAGTGAGCCCAGGCTTTAGGCTTATTTTGGAAATGTCATGTATGATATTTTAGCATTAACTCCATAACAAGGGGACTTAGGAATTCACAGTGTCACTCCTAACCGGCACAACAGCTGGTGTCAAGTACTTCATTACAAACACTTTTGTAAATGTAAATCCAAGCATTTACCTATTTCTGTATTGTTCAACTGTGATTTGGGCAATTTCCACACAAAGGAAAATAAGGCTTCATGAAACGTCCACTTGGGACTGGGTATTTCAAAACACAATTTCCAATCTGTACCTTTATCCTCACTCAGCTCTGTGTCTTCTGATGGTGATAGGCTGGCTGCAGCTGAAGGTTTTGTCTCATCTATAGGAACAAAGGAAATGAAAGAGAAGTTATTCATTAGATAGCAAACTGATGGACCACTTTACTGAAAAAAAGTGTTATGCCTTACTGAGGCAAGATATTAGACTTGAATTTCATTTACTGGGCTTCCATCCATTCACTGGCCATTACTGATCTGATTGTCTTTCCTAAACAAGAGGTAAACTTACATTCCAGTACTGCCAGATCAAGTCTATATTTCAATTCCTCACAATACAGAGAGAGAAATAGCTATTGGTTTCATGGGTAGGCTGGTGTTGCTATTTGCTCTGAAATTCCTTTTTTCATTTAATCCATCTATTTTGAGAAAAAACAATTATGCCATTCTTAACTTTAATCATGTCCATGAATCCCATTGAAATCCAAATGATTAAATGCAAATGCTTTCCTGAAAATAGAAGCTTTCATGAATCAGGACTGAAAATTTAGCAAGTCCCTAAAAACATGTGGCTTGGAGTTTTTTAATGGTAGAGCAGGCAGGTAAAACTACTTCAGTTAATAGATACAAGCGATACCTGAATTCAAAAGAATTTTTAAACTTTCGCTGTTGCTTTTCCTACGTAATTTTTATAGTTCTAAAACCTTTATAAGCTTTTGTTTTCATTTCTAGGCTTTCATTTCTTTCAAAAGACTTGTCTCTGATGATTCTGACAATTTTTTTTCCTAATATAGCCATCGAGTATATTTAACTACCTTGAAAGAAGAGCTCAGAACCACCTGCCATGTTGTTTCTCCATGTGTTAAGTGTGAAGTTCATTGATGATAGACTGGAGGCCAGACTTTAAAAAAACCCCACACATAATAGCTGAAAATTTTCAGTCTTCTCAGACTATTACTGCTTTTTCACTAACATAGGTTTCTATATAATATATATTTTTCTCTATAATATCACTGTATTTTTCACTATAATAAGAATATATAAATATTTGTGTAATGGACTGGGTAAGAATACAGTGTCAATTTTTTTGTCCTATATTTTCTTTCACAGTATCAAGGATATGATTTGTCCCACTCAGATGAAAGTTATGCTTTTTGGTTTAGAAAATACAAATAAGAACTTTAACATTTAATGGCATTGCTCGTAACAGCGATTGCCTGTAGTGTTTAGAAATGTTTTAGGCATACAACTGAGGACACTGGAAAACCAGGTAACCTTCCAGTGCCAAGAGAGGGCACAGAAGCAGCAACCTCAAAGTTCCTGGTGATGCTTTTTCTCTGCAATGCATAGACTGGAAAGCAGCAGCAACTCATTAGGTGGATGTAACTAACTCGAGGTAATTGTGCCCCTCTGTTCCTGTCACTATGTCAACCAGGAGGGATAACTGTTAAGCCAAATCATTTTTTTCCCCGTAACACCGTGTGTCTGTGGCCGAGGGGGTGATTAATGGGCTGTGCGTGGGCACAATGCTGTCTTTAGGCTTATACCTAAACCGCGTTCCTAAAGAATGACATTTTCTGGATCCTAGACTTCAAATGTCTGGATCTTTTCTCCGACGCTCTCCCTGAGAGTAACGAAACATGACTACCAATGTAAGATAGCACAAGAATGTACCCCATGGCTCTGATAAACCAGCTCTGACAGCTCGTATTGCTACAAGTCGTAACGACGGTTTTGGGAAAAACACAATGCATTTAAGACACCTACAGTAGCGAAGTAATAATTCTGAGAGGTAAATATTCCTTCATTCTCTTGGGAAAAAAGAAATGCATTTAATTCAAACTGTTTTGTGAACCAAAATACCAGGGAAATACACACCCCATCAGAGTGACTATCACTGACAAGCACAGGGGGCTGTATTGGGCATCTGTAGATGCTATAACTGGGTTTAACAGGAACCTCTGCAGCTGCAGCCAGGAGCTCTGGGCAGCAGTAGTTCTTAGGTGAGCTGGTAGCCAAGCAGTACATGGTATGGTTAAAAGTTCAATATTGCTTGGAAAAAGATATGCCCCAGCCTAGTCAGAGATTCAAAACAGAGTCTCGATTCCGACAGAACAACTCATTCTTCTCCCTGGTCCCCTTTGCCTGTTTAAAATATGACTAGCATGAAAGTGAAAAACCTGGGAAAGGAAATGTGGTTGCCCTCCAGCATTCACGAAACACCACTGCATGCTTATCTTGGGGAGGATAAATTTTGCTGAGGTCCATGGCAATCCAGTTTATTCTTTAATACTGTGTGCCAAGGGCTTCATCTCCCACTGCCTGCCCCATGTGAGGACATACAGAAGAGGTGATAAAGAGGACATAAAACACAGAAGGACTTGAAGCACGTGTGGACAGCCTCAGATGTTAGCACTCAGCTGCAGAAGAGTGACCTGTGGAGGGCAGGCAGTGAAAAGCTGCACTTCCACATACACAGTGCCCAATGCACAGGACAAAAAGGAGGAGGACCCTTGTTACCACAATGAAGGAAGTAGACCAGATAAGTCAGGAATCTAGGCCTTCTAAATTTATCTGCCATGTTTGCTGACTGGCCTTCTTCAGCTCAATTTCTCCACATACTGAAAACAATCTGATTAAAACAATCTGATTAAAAAGAAGTTTCAAAGCAAACCATTTAATTCCCCCTGGATTAAGTATGTTTAGGCAACATTATGCATTACAATGAGAAAAAACCCAACCATATGAGAAAAGCATTGTGTTACATGTAATATTTCACTAAAAGAAATACTTAAGAATTAAGGGAATATATAGACATTTTGATTTCCACTTTGGCTCTTTTGGTAACTGATTAATTCTAGCTGTCTCTTGCACTGAACAGAGGTGGGCAGGATGAAAGAAACAACCATAAACAGAAAAGAAAAATAGAAAACCTATTGTGAGCACAGAGTGACACTGTATTTCAACATACTGAGCTCACTATTATTTATAAGCATGTCACCTGCAAAACCCCCTGCTTGTGAACTCTGACATTCACTCACAGCATAATCAATATCTTTCTGTATGGATTTAAATATTCAAAACTGCTGTAACTTGTGCAGATATTTTTTAAAAACTTGAAAATACCTTCTAAAATCCTCCAAAGTTGAGTTTTCATCAGAAGGAGCCTCCCGCCTGCTTCCTTCTTCTCCAAATTTCCTATTCCCCCATTTCTATTCTATGCAGAGGGGAAAAAGATTATTTCTTGCTAGTGAGAAAATTAGCTAGAGGGAGTTCACCTTAAAGGGAGAATGTAGAGCCAGTAAGCTGGAGAGAGAAGTCTGCATTCCTGCACTGCAACACATCCATTCATAATGAATGAAGTTTCGGTCTCTGATGGGAGAATTGCTCAAGATCTGAGCTAATCTGGTGAAAGTGTCCAAACATTCCCCTTCAATAGCACTCACTAAGGTTATTGTTCACCAAGTGGATAAAGCCTAAGATAGGCCTTTAAGGAGCTGGGCACAAACCTGCTTCTTGGCTCTGGGCCTCAGTTTCATCAGTGTTTTGCTTCTCCGCTGTGCCATCACCACCTATTGAGAAAAACACATAAAAATTATTTATGATACATCTTTTTATTGGTAACAGTAGCAGCAATATTAATTGTATCCAATTCAGCACAAACTGCTAATTTACAGCAAGGCGCTGTGATAAAAGAGGAGAGATGTAAAGGTAAACTGAAAACACCTGCCAACAGGACCAGTTCCATTTAAACCAGGCATGTTTTCATATTTTAGGATGAGGATTATAGATTTTATCTCAACAGGCTCACTGAAAATAATGATACCAAATAAAGGGATGCTTCCCTAAACACTCTCTGCAATAAATGTAATTGTTACTTGAACTTCATCTATGTATTTTATAAAGAGTTTTTTCCTAGGATTATTTTCCTCCAGTAACATTTCCCCAGGATCCTTGAAGTGGCTGTGTTTCTGACTTGCAAAACTCCCTTGAATGCCTATGGAAGGTAAGAATCACCTGAACTGAATTTTAAAGCAAAAGCCACAATGCCACTTAACATAAAGTATAAAAATGCATCACAAACAACTGTAAAGAAGAGAGCAAATCAAACCAAAGTAAGATTGCTAGGACAGAATGCATTTTTCCCCTTTTTACATTCACATTCATTCCCAATTTTCTCTCCTACTTTGCATTCATTATCCATTTTCTACCCTTTTGGAAGGCAGGTAGCAAACAGCGAATTACCACCAAGAACAGTAATACCCTGGGCAATGTCTATGGCTCTCTTAACCTTTGCTTGCCCTGGTGAGAAATATATTAGGAATTCTGTATTTTCAACGATGGAGAAGGCTCTTTTAGCTTCATAATAATATGAGAGGCTGCAGTGCAGCATGCGGGATCAGATGCGATGGCCACGCTCCCTCCAACAGCTGAGTACCAGCCTTAATGAGGCATTTGAAAAACTGACTGCTGAGCATACACACTGGGAGAAAGGAAATTCATTCCCAGGCCTGGAAATAGCTTGATAATGATACACATATTTTTTTGCTGTGATCTTTGGTGGCTCCTGGGTTTTTGTGATTAGAGCTTCTCTAAAGTGACACTGCTAAAGTTCCTCACCTCGCTTTTACTTAGCACATGGAACCTGGTGAAGGGAACAGCAGCGGTCCAAATGCGATTAGGTGGATGGAAGGAAAACAGAGGGAGCAGACAGCACAGACAGGCAGATGTACATCTGGTGGCACGCCACATCCAGCTCCTATTTAAAGGCTGAGCTATGATGCTTTCCCTCTTTCCAGCAGGCAATTCATCCTGCTATCCAGCAGATGGGACTAGTGGAGAAGTATTTCCAAGGCTGACCCTGCACAGAGCTGCTCCCAGGAGGAGAGGAGACAGAGCAGGAGTTTGACACCCCTTGTCTGAGATGGGGGAGGTGGGCAGGGTGCAGCTGATGGCCATCAGCGGGGACTGAGGCCTCCTGCCCCTCTGGTAACTCTTTGTCCTGATTCTAACCAGCCTTAATGGGTGACTTGCTAGAGTGATTTCTTAGCATATTAGTGAGCTCTAACCTGTTAAAAATTGCATTACATGGATGACCAAAATGGCTTGACAAAACCTGCTGGGTTTTTCCTTCCCCCACTTGTAATCAAAAAGTATTACTTTCAAAAGCAGTGTTCTACCTGTCCACACACAATAGGAGGACCACATGCAAAATAGAAATTTAGCTGTACTAGAAAATAAACTTTTTTCTCCCCCTCCCCTTTTCTCTTAAAACACAGGCTTGGCACTCTGCAAGCTACGTAGCCATCAGTTCATAAATAAGAAAAAAACCCCTTTTCATCACCAGGATGTGTTTCAAAGGGATAAAGTCACCTACTTCAGGAGCTACGGAAAGAAAAAGTATGTTCAAGACAATCCTATAAAACAACAGTGCAGCAGCACTGGAAAAATCTTTACCAGTAGGTCAGACCCAAGGAGGTTATTGCATCACTGTGAAATGAGCAGCGCCAAAGCATAAAGGATTTAATTATGGTCAAGTGCAACATGTTTCACTCTGTGCAGAAAGACTTTACATTCAGAAAAAGCAGGTCAGACATAAATGGTAACTACTGATATATCACTGAAAATCATTTCAGCCATTACCTTACTGCATTCACAATGCAAAGCTCCATTTCCAGATGATACTTGTTTCTACATCAATTATAAAAAGTATGACTATAGCCATGAGTTATTTGACTAAAACCAGGTATTTCAAGAGTTCATTTATGTTTATTGCAAAGGGAGTATATCTCTTGTTTAAATCTTGCTTACTCAGAGCAAACTTTAACTATGAGAGAAAGTTTAAGTGATCATCTGGTTCAGCAGACTATCTGTTTTTTCAATCCTAAATCTATTATTTCACTGGACGTTCACTGTTTAAAGCTGGTCTAATAGAACAAAAATTACAGGATTCTCAACATGTTTTCCGTCTAACACTTTATTTTGTCCCTTTAGAGAGAAAAATGTAAAAGACTTTAAGCAGGAACTTCAACTCTTGTACTCTGACCCACCGACTGACTGGATCGTGACATGAAAATTCATCTCGATCAGCATACTGACAGTACGTGCTGTGCCTATCAAGTGACTTTGACAGAAATACAGAGAAGGGAATGCTAAAAAAGGAAGAGTGGACAAGTGATGCTCAAGTAAATGACTTGCAGAAGGAAGGGTTAAACTCTGCTTGGCCTGGAAAATCTCTTTATCTCAGGAGAAAGGGAGAAAGCAGAGCACGAATACACCAATAAGAAAGCAAACTATAGGGTGGGGAAGTGACTAATCCCAAAGCCTCTGACAAACAGTTTTTTCCATTTTTAAAAAACTCTTCTTATGAGTGTCTTCTACTGATGAAGAGTCTTTCTGTAATTATTGCTCTCCATTGGAGCTGGGTGCAGAGCAAATGGAAAGGCTTTAAGAAGCACATGCTTAAGGCAAAGAGATGGAAATATATTTTACAGGAGTAGCAAGCCAATTTTTCCACCATATTTTTACTCACCCCTGGCTCTCCTTTTCTCTAGGCAGAAAAGCCAGAGCCAGTGCATTTCCCTTGAGTCTTCCCCATGACATTATTTATAATAAAAATGTCTTTTCCACTGGATGGCTTCTACAGTATCTGCCATCCTTCTCTTTCTACTACTGCAGCAATTGGTGATTGCATTTCCTTTAGGTGAAATCTGTCCTCACAATATCTGCTTTTCTATTATACTGGTAATTGAATAGCAATCTGTCACTCACTCCAAAGGAGATACAGGAAGTGGCGAATGACACGTCGTGTCATTTTAGGCCACCAACTGTAAATGATTTTGAGCCACATCACAAAACAAACGGGAACATCTGTTTCTTTTCCCTTAGCATGACAGTCAGTTGAAAAAAAAAGCAGGAGATTGAGAATTACGGTAGCACCGCACAAACAAAATCAGACACTCAAATATATCTACTCCTGACCATACATTTTGCTTTCTCTTGCCAAGCTGACTATTGCCTGTTAGGTTCTTCCTCTCTACGCTGGGTATTTTCTTTGAGATCATCAAGAAAATCCATGCCCCTCCCCCAGGTGATATATTTGGTAGAAAAGAGGCTAAACAAGGATCAATCAGCACGCTCAGCAAGCTGGCAAAGCGAGTAGCATTTCTAACTCAGCCTGAAAAGTGGATACTCCGAGAGTGCCTGCCCACTTTCTGTAACAAAGAGGCATTTAGCATGCACAGTGAGGTGCCAGATGCAGTAGCAGCCCCCAAATGAAGCAGATAATATGATAAATAATAAGCCAGCAGTCAGATGGGAGAGGGCTGGGACAAGATCCCCATGAAAGGACAGGGGACAAACTCTCAGAGCAGGTATTCTTCCATTTTCTCTCCAACAGCCTGGAGGCATGTGGCTTTTTACATCTTCCACTGTTCTTGTGACAAACATGGGAAGTCAAAAATATTAATAGCCTGCTGGCCTCTTGGCTCTTCCCATTTCGGAGCTGAGTAAGTGCTGGGTTTGCTCATACATCTACTCCTCCTCAGCAGCACCTTTCTTCACAAGCAACTGGCGAAACGCTTAGAGCCAAGGCTAAAGTCAGTGTCTCAAAAACTGGTGCAAAAAGACATTTTTTTGGAAGAAAACAGAATTGTAGATAATGTACTTTTCATTTAAAAGAAGAAATTCTGCAAAATCTGTACAAACCAGTCTATTTTTACCCCTCCAGCACAGAATCATAGAATATCCTGATTTGGAAGGGATCCACAAGGATAATTGAGTCTAATTCCTGAACATAAATGTTATTAATAATAAAACTGTTTTCACTCCTGAGAAAGCTGTACTTATATCATCCATAGGGTGTCACCAATCAGAGTAAGGTTTCTTCAAATGTCCTCCTCCTTCCCAGAGTAGAAATAAAAGTGACAGAGGGCCACCACCTCAGGTTCACATCTTTATCTGTGCAGGCACCACATCCTGGAACACCAGGTTTGATCCTGCTACATCCCTGCATCGCTCTGCCATACAAGTCTGGGAGCATCCTCTGGTTCTCTGGGTGGCCAGCAACTGTGGCATCTCTCTATTGGTTTGGTCTGTGCTTCTTTTTTCTATGACAAATGCAAACACAAACCAAGATCTGTCAAACAAAGGTGCCAGTTTTGATTTATCTTTTTTACAGCACAAAAATATTGCCATGGTAATCATACTAATGACATGAAGTTCCTTCTTGTACAAGAGGGAAACTAATTAATGAGAAAATTAAAAATATAGGCCTTGATCTTACAGCTGTTACATTCTGCACACAAGTAGATAGCCTGGCATCAGCGAAACTCCTAAAATGTGAGAAGAAAGCACACGTGTATCCATATAGAAACTCAAGATTATATAGCCTGCAACCATTTTCAAACTGTTCCAGTGGCAAAATGATATCAGACATAAACCAAGAAGCACATACACACAAAGGCCATTATTGCAGAACTACAAACACATTAAAATGAATCATTAGGGTGGTGGCCTGAGGTTACTGAACACTTTCAGTTTGCATTTTAATTTCTTTTAATTAAATTATGATTTAGGTCAGTTTTAATCACTACTTGTATATAACCCCTCTGGGGTAAATTTTAAGAAGGGTTAGTAACGAGTTATCTGCAGTAATTGTTTAATGGAGTTATGAGACTTCTTCCCTCTCTGCTGCTTCAACAATTCACCTCATTGCAGACGCAGTCCTGTGAGTGCACCCAGCCCAGCAAAGCTGTCAGCCCAATAAATAACAGGGTTCCATTTCCATGAAGCGTTTTGCCCAGGAGTGTGGGAAAAGAATGACAAAACTGTAGCTTGAGTGGATTATCTCAGAAGTTAAAAATAGCACTACTGTATTTCACCTATTTAATGTCCTGAGAAATACAGGAGTGTCAGCTAAAGCCCCACTGAAGTCACCAGGTGTGTTCCCCTTGCCTCACTCCTCCGTGGGTCACACACTAGGCAAGTAACTTGGCTTTGCTATGCCTCTCCTGGCTAAGGAAGAACAGGGGAGAACAGCTACAGCACAAATGAGGTGCTTGGAAGACAGGAGCACTCTGAATTGCCCCAGCTCACTTCATACCTAGACTGGTGGGAATGCTGTGTTTGGTTTTTCACTGGGTGCAATTCTCCATCGACTCGGGTTGTGCAGTACGGGTGCCAGGGAGGGGACATCAAACATTTCATTGCCAAGGATGCTGAGCACTCCTATTTCTGTGACTGTTTAACACATTATGAAGGCAGACATCTCCTGGAAGCTCAAGCTGACCAACATAACCAGAATACGGATGGACATCACACCCTAGATGTCACAGCCCATGCAGAGGACAAAGATAGAACTGGCATTTTGATGGAAAAAAATACACACACTGCTGCAAAGGTATTATCACTGTTATTACAGTGTATAAAAGGAGACAGAAATCACTTATGTGAGTTGATGCATGCTCAAGAGCAGCATGGAGGAGCCCTGACTCCTGGCCCTACAGTTAGTCCTATCCAAGAGACAGAGAAAGAAATGGACCTCATGCGTGAAGGTCACAATACAATCACAAATTTTGTCATTACTATACCAATTTACTCTTTTTTCTTTCCTGGTATGCCTAAGGACTGACTAGCTGCACACCACAAAAGACAGCCACACAGCTTCTTTCCCAAGCTGTCAAAATAAAACATGAGACCTATTACAATTTTTCACAAATTGAGGAAACAGAGAAGCCACAGAGGAGAATACACTCATTAAAAACAGCATAAAATGCAAACAAAATCATGGACTATTTTGCATCAGTGTTTCAGAATGAAGGGACCAGCCCTGTCGTCTCCTGCACTGGACCCGAACAATTGTGATGGTTCACTGTTATTCACATCATGCTTAGAAATGAGCAATGAATTCCTTGACAGATGAGGCCCCTGCAGGTACGCCGGTGTGTGTGTCACCGTGTAGAACTTTCCTCTGACAACACTGCATTAGTCACTTTAGTAACTTAGTATTTTTCACCTTAGCTCATCTCAGGAAGAAGAAAATCTACTCCGGAGCATTCAGGGCAAAACCAGGAATTGCAACTGTTTGCCTGGTGTGGTTACACAGACGTACATTAGGTCACTAAAACAAACCCAAATGAGTAAATGGCCAACACAACAGGACTGCACATCACCTGTGGAGGCCAAAATGAGCTGCGTTTCCCAAGTCATCTTGTGTAGCCACTGCACGGCAATTTAATGGAACAGCAGAAGCCACTTCAGTGATGAAAAGATTCTTCTAAGAAGTGTTTGCTCAGAGAGCAAATACAACTCAAAATACAGATAACATCCTGCTTTACCCCTGGCTAAGTGGAAGGTGATCACCCAATATTCTGAAAGCTGTAATCAGTCAAGACAGATGGTGGACTTCAAAACAGAAGTGAAAAGAGAAGCTATCAACCACAGTGGATGGGGGTTAATAGCCACCCTTTAAATATAACCCATCTGCATTAAGGTGAAACGTTTCACAGGCATGTTTGATACACATGCTTCCCAGGGAACTTCTTCTGTAGTACTTTATCTTCATTTAACATTTTATTTAAGGATTAGGTCTAGTGGCAAAAAGAAGACAGCAACTTCTAAGCCATCTTAATAAGAAGGAGCACTTTTAAGGCTGAGTAAGTGACTGTGTGTTTTTTGAAGTATAATTACGTGTCTTGACGTTCATTTTCAGTAGATTATCAGTGGAGCAGAAATTCACTGAAGAATATGACTGCCCTGTGGGATGCAAAGAAGGAGTGTAGCTACAATTTATCAAATGATAAAGGCCTGCTTGCTATTAACTGCAGAACATTTTAAAACTAATCAGAAGTCAAAGCTAGTTAATATTAATTCATACCTTAAAGAGAGAGACAATCAGGCCTGCACAGTGTTGGAGGGGCCTAAGAGAAGATGCTTTGTACCCCCCTGTGTAATGGCAGCACAGAGCAGCTGCTGTACACATCCCCCCAGCCCCAGAAAGGATGGAGCTCACATCAGCAGAATGCAGCATAAGCCAAGTGCTGTGGACTCTGGTGGTGGGTGCATTACACTATATCTCTCCCCGTGAAGCTAGGGAGTGAGCAGCACAGCTGCAAAATTCACGGTACACAAAGGAGAAGCAGGAGTTAATTGTGTTAATCTCACAATTAAAGGACTAAGCCTGAGTCTTACACACTGAATTTTATTTTCTATTCCCAAAACTATGTGCTTTTTATCATTGCATGAAAACATTTTTGGGAGAAGGGATGAGGAGCCAGGGTGTCTCCCTCTCAGTGAGCATCCTACTGAATGGCTCTGACCTGCTGGACCAATGAGTTGTCAAGATCAGATGCCATTTCATTTCACCTCATTTCTGCTGTGTACTCCAATCACCAGACTGACATCTCTCATGGACAGAGCATCCACCAAGTCATGCAGGTGCCTGCTGGTGAGCCTGGACTCCTGACACTGCCAAGCAACATTTCAGACATGTGATGTTACCCTTGAAAGACAAGAGCACAAAGTGTGATGACCCCATCAGGCGAAGGAACCAACTCTTATCAACTCTCTTAAAGGTGATTTGTGTTCATTTTGACCTTCCTGGCTTGGTTTATCCATCAAATTTTTCTCGTTCCCACCAAGTGAATGGAAAGCAGATAAAATTCATCCTGGATGAACAACTTGAACAGTCCAGCTCTTCACACAGACACTGAGCCTCAGCACAGGTGATCATGGGAGACCAACAGCCTATCAATCTATCAGGAGGAATCTGAGCATTCATCTGGGGAGTAGCATATGAGAAAAGCTGGAGCAAGACAACTTGCAGAGCTCTAGGTCTGTCTTCACATCCCTTGAAGGAGGGCAAGGAGGGTCCTGACCTCAAGAGGGACAGAAACGGCTTTTGCTGCATGGATTGATAATTTTTCTGCCGGAAGAGGAGAAGATCAGGCATTTGTGCTGCTGTTACCAGATGTATTACTTATCTTTGACACAATATTGATCCGCACAGACCATGGTGGGAATGGATTGGGCAGCTCTCGGGCAGGCTCCATGTTATATCTGAGAAACCCCATAAAGAAGGAAAGGGCAAACAGTTTTGCTTATCCCACCATTGGGAAAATCTATTGCACACCCCATGCTGTTCATTACATATGGGAGGATGTGTGGGGTGGTAGGCAAGAGAAACAAGGAGCATTTTAAATTTTTGGTTTTTTAGGCTTTTGTAAAAATGGTTTGCTTTTGCTTGGTGACAACAAATAGGATGAGAATGGGCAACCTGTGGCATTTGTGCCAACTCGTGGCTGCTACGCTGTGACAAGCACTGGCATTTTGTCTGTGTAACTATTTTAGGATTGTGTTATGGAGCTACTGAAGTCAGACGTGCTCGGTTTTGTTTAGTGCCAAACACATCTTGCTCACCTGAGACTTTAAAATCACTCAATCATTGAATACACCTGACTGAGGGAAAGGCAAAATTATCTCTGGCTGTTTTTACTCTCCCAGGATGCAGGAAAGGGGAGGGAGGAAAAAAAAAAAAGAAAATCACACTGCATGTTTGCACATGTCAAACCCGAAACACTGCAGGGAGCCTGGGAGTAAAGGATGTTTCTCCAAGTATCCAGTCTATCCATTTCCCCAGATAGTATCCCTATAATGAAAAACTACCAAATACAGCCACTGACATGAGAATCTGCTGTGCAGTTCACACTTGCTTTTCTCTATCAACAGTCTGGAGGCAGAGAACAATCTATCTAATAGTATAATAACAGACACCATTAATACTTTAGAGGTTCAATATAAAATTGCTTTCATTAGCATGTCAAGTGTTTATTTTAGCTTACTGCAAAACAAGCTCCTTTCATACAGCCACTTACTCAACTTTCCTTGATTGCAAAGAGGGTAATAATGAAGGAACCTACTTTCCCTGATCTTCTGTGGAGGTTTGTACATGCACTGAAAAGATATTGCTCTATTACTGCTAGCCAATGAACCAGCCTGGCATGCTGGAGAAAAACATTACAGCAGAAATATTACTGTGGAATAGGTTTTAGAGACTGCCACGAGGGCAGGCATGAGGCTGGTAAAATTGCAAGTTGTATTCCCATCTTCAGTCTAAAAGGACACTGACAACCAAGCAGAGGAAAATATATTGAGCTCTGCCTGTGCCTCAGCGTATATTTGTTAAATATTTTATTGCTAGTCATGTTACCAAGGGGAAAATAATATCTTATGTTAAATGTAAGTATCTTTGGACTTGCTTCTATTGCTAAAAGCTATGGGTTGGGTTTTTGTGGGCTTTTTTGTTTTGTTGGTTGTTTTTTTGTTTACTGTGGTTTTTTGGTTTTGTGATTTTTGCGTGGGTTTTTCTTCTTTTTTTTTTTTTTTAAACTTAGGGTACCTAGAGCATGTGAACTATCCCAAAGCCAAAACACACTAAACCATAAAGCACTTCAATTTTACTGTGAGGGAAATTCAACCAAGTTGACCTCAGGAAGAGTTTGGCTTTATTGTGTTTTATTCAAGACTGTTTATATGCCTTAGCTTTTCAGTAATTCTTTTTATTTTTAAAAGAAAATAAAACAAGAGAACAACGTAGCTTTTTGGAAGTGAAGACAAACTCCTACCTAAACAAAATTACTCAGACACGTAATTGTGGTTCATGTCACATAGTTGGAGTTTTCATAATCTCCAAGACTCTCCATTAAAAGTTCTTTTAATTACTCAAAACCAACAGCTAATAATTAGATCAGGAGGAACTAAATCTTCTTCTCAGACAAATGTGTGCAAATCCCATTTACTTCAATGGAAATGGCTCACAGGTGTGATACATTAGACTCTAGCCACTCGGCAACTTTATAGGAATTCAGTGTCTGAAGCCCAACTGCTTGTCTCCTCTTCCAGAGGCACAGGTAATACCACAGAAATCCAATCCAGGTTTCTCCCCAGGCCCCTCAGCAAACACTTTAATTACTTATATTTCCCACATCACAACGACTCTCAAGTCTAAATTTAGACTTTCAATCCTAAACATTACAGGTCCAATTCCTGCCTAAGGAGACGACGGCTCCGTCACCAGCTAGATTAAATCCTACAGCAGTGATTATGTTTTACAGACCTCAATTCTGCATCAGCAAAATCTACTGTATGGCATCAAATTCAAGGAGTTCAGGCATTTTACAGCTCGAGGATAATGCAATCATTCCCTTGCCATACTATTTACTTCGCCCTTCCAATGCATTTATTTGTGCTCCATAAAGTGAACTGTAAGTCACCAGGAAACATAGACAGGCACAGGAATATAGGAAACTGTATCTAGTGAGCCACGAAAATAGTGAAACAGCATAAGCAAATTTTCAAATGGAAGGAAAACCTCACAGCTTTGCAAAACTTTTTCCTGTTGTTTTGGGTTTGGGGTTTTTTTTTTAAAGATACTGATACAATGAAAAGTTTTAGCCACACTCCATGTAAGAATATATCATAAAACTATTATTGTTTCTCCTGTTCAGGAATATTGAAAGCGACAACACGATCCCACCCGCTGGTTAGCCTGCATACAAATGGACATGTGGTTTGTCATCGCTGAATTCTCTAATCCAAACATAAAATTGGTATTTTAATATCATCTAGGTTCAGTGCAGCATGAAAGGAAAGACACCCAGGCGGGATGAAATTTCTTGGGTCCCCCACACCTTCCCGGCGATGACAGCTATTGCTTTAAGTACTTGCTATTAACAACCAGTCACAATGTTAGTGACAGGATGTTACTAGCAGTTACTTAAAGTGATAGATGTTAACATTTTTCTGCTCTTTATGACTCACACTATACCCCAGTCAGAATATTTTAGGAGCTGAACACACGGCGCTAGGTCAAAATGCTGAAGATTGTGGAGCCACTGGTTGAGGTGCAGAATGAGATGTGTCATTTGAGGAACATTAGGTCAAAGAGAATCCATGATAAGGAACTGTTATGGATTAAAGATTAAGGTTCATCCTTTTAACTGTTTCACAGAAGGGGAATTTCTTCAGCACTGAGGAGTCTCGCTCTTCCACATAACTGAGAGCCACGTGAAACTGTGCACTCTGAATATAAGTCTTTGATGTTAACATCTTTTAACAACTCTACTAATGAGATACAGATTAAAAAAAGATACTTTGATCCAATTTTAGAACAACACAGACCACATTTACCTCTGTACACATGGACACGCTGCTCTGTGAAGACTCAAGTGCAGGAAGTACTTTTAGAGGAACAACACAATAGGCATAATCTGACCATGGAAACTACACTGCATAAGGTCTAGAGAAATAAACACTACATGAAGGAAAGGGATACAGCAAAAATTTCTTGTAGAAAACGAAAGTTGCGTTTTGCAGCAGCTACCAACTTAACCAACCAGACAACTGTTACTATCTCAAAGCCCTGCACAACATGCACTACATTTGGTTTTATTAATTACGTAAAGTCAGAACAGGTTAGAGATAAAACAGCTGCAATTTATCAAGATGTATCAGCAGTTCCACCACATAAAAATAGCATTTATAACTGTGAATCTTCCTTGGGATGAAATATACTTCAGAAGACTTATGATCTAGGACAAAAAGAACTTTCCAAGTATGTGCAAACAGCATCATTAACCGAAAGTTTTCCAGTTCTTTCCTAAGAATTCAAAGTAAACTTTTCCAAATGTAAAACTGATTAATAGCTCTGAAAAACTGTCAGACCACCTACCTTCAGCATCATCCTGCAGATCCTCAGGCTGCTCTGCTTTGCTCTTTGTGGGAGATGGAGTTTGGCCTTTTTGTTCCAATCCTTATTTGAACATAAAAAATTACAAATTTATGTATATTACTTTTGAAACTGTTTTATTTTATCAGAAATTATCCTGTGCGATACCACAACTATAAGTACATTTTATCTCAGTGCTCCATTCAGTACCCAATGCCTATCTTTCTTTATTAAAATTAATTGCTGCATCATTTGTTATAAAAGTTATAATAGGTATCTTTCAGCTTGGACTGGACTTTCACATGACAGCCGTGAAGAAAGCTCACACTGAAATAACATACTCCTTCACAAGCTCTTAATCTCTTCAGAAATAATAAAAAAATAATGTTGTAATTCCTAGTTCTAGACATAGTATATATTCTACTGCCTTATGGAACCATGGAGAAATAGTCTGAACAAAATGATTTTTCCCTCTCAGTTCAATTATCCATTCACGGTTGTAACACAGTAACAAATGAATATTGACTGAAATTAGTAATGAAATGAAAGGTAGGGAAGCAAGTTTGATAGTGAAGTAAAGTTAAGGAAATTAAAGCTTTACAAGATAGAAATGTTATGGCTGAAAAAATCCATTCCAACCAGTAAGTAACGTGAAGATGGAGGAAAAGGAGTAAAACAAGTAACTGAGGCACAGTCAAGTGTGAGATCTCCCTTATTTGTAGGAACTGAAGTTCACAGTGTTTAATATCAGGTGATTAAACTTTAAAAACTATGAACTTTTTCTACAACATTTTAAAAATATCCTGTCATCTTTACATAAAGGATGAAATTACTATTTGTTTTCTATGATACACCTTGAGGCACAAACTGGTAGCACAGAAAGCCTGTTAGTAAAAAGAGAGGCCAAGCTCGAAATTAGGCATAAAGGGTGTTCATAAATTAAGACGTTTAACGAAAGCAGGTTCCCTAATTAAAACATTCTTCAAACATCATTGCTTAACAACGAAAGCAGTAACTGGCAGACAATTAAAACTCAATTCATTGCACCTACTGAATGTATTCAACCGCGACGGGAAAATGACTTTCTGTCATTAGACTTTCTGTTAAACCTTCTGATTTGTTGTGGTCAAAAGAAAACATAGTTTTGTGCATGATGCAAAGAAACCTTGACCACTTGTAACTGGGAAATTTAGAAAGAAGTGACCTCACTTGATTCACTCTTATTGCCTCACCATGAAAAAATGAGAATTGTGGTATTACTTCAAACTGATTGGCTAATTAATAACTGAGAAAAAACTATCTACATGTGTATTATATATTGCTTAAGTGTTCTGAAAACTCCCAGGGTCTCTTCTGCTGTCACACATAGCCCACTCAATGATCTACTCTTTATGCTGGAGTTTCTTAAGAGAGATTTTGGCAACCAGATACCTCATAAAGAACTCTGCTCTGCTAAGAGCGGTAGATTCTCCCCTTTTATCTTCTACCCTTCCACAATTACATATATCTAGAACCAAAGTGCTGAAAGTTTCAAACCAGGAAGTATGAAAGTAGTAAGTGAGGATGTGGAAAGGGAATTTGCAGGGCCAAGGGGTAGTTGGACTCTACTGTTGGTAGGTAATCCTTGTGGGTCCTTTCCAAATGAGGGTATTCTATGATTCTGTGAACATTGTGTTCATTCAAGAGACAGAGAACAGAGCGAATCGTTGGCTTTGCATGGAGCCCAGGGAAGAAAGGAACATCATCCTGCCTGCCCTCCTGAGAAACTGGTTATTCTGTACTTATGCTCAAAAAACCCAGAAGAACTACAGATTGGGAAGGTGGCAGGGTAGCTCAAAATGTCAATAAAAATTCCAAAATGGGGATCTGGATGTGAGTAATTAAATTCCATCTCACTTGCTTAATTTTAAGTAATGAGTATTATGCAAAAAAACCCACAAACAACGAAAGACCAAAATGAGCATTGGTCTTACAAATTTCTATTAGAATGGAATTTCTCTTTCTTTCTAGAGCTCCATACAGCTCATGGTATGAATTTACCCTTAGCAACTGGTAAATAAAGCCAGTTACTGCAGAGCAGAATAAGCTTTGAGGTTTGGCTTGGTACCAGGTGTTCCTGACAGCACCTAATACAGGACGTGTCATGTGTCATGTCATCATGTTTGCTCATCTAAATTTGAAATTAAAACACAATATTTTGAGGAAAACAGGAGTTTTCAAGTGCTAAGAGGAATTTCTTTCTGGAGTGGTGATAATGTAAGAGTAACCACCAGAAATACCGGGGGGAAAAATACAGGCGAAAGCTGCCAAATAAAGACACGATTTGTCAACCCTTTAAGGGGGTTCCTCAGGAGCAATGCTGATAGAGGCCAACAAGAATTTCAATACAAAAGAGAGATCCTGTAAATAACCAGACTTGTAAAGACTGATTCCTGCCAACACTCTCTTTTAAAAAATAACTTGAGTATTTACAGTGGACCATACCAACATATGGCTTCTTTGGTTCCAATGCCACTCTGAACTTTCTGCTACATTCTCTCTTTTGGTTGAGAATGGTTCACACCAGGGGACTGAATCAATAGAAAAGCTTCAATCAACACTTGCCCCTCTAGTGATGAATTTTATCATCCAACCAATCTGTGAAGCTTCCTCCAGTCCCACATGTCAAATGTCAATCAAGTTTAAGTGCAAATGTCCAGCCTGGTCTTTCAGGACTATCTGAATACATTAGATAATGTAACCAACATCTTAATTGACAGCACAAAGAAGGAGAGGAAGGAGGGCATGCATTCAGAGAAGTCAGAACTGTTACTATCTCAAAAGAAATGATCTTTTTGCACTCTATAAAGAACCTTCAAAATGCTCACAAAAGGATGTAAAGGCAGCATCTCAGGAGAATAAGATTTCAATCACAATTTCACTTCTTTTTAGCAGAAATCCCTCATTCCAGAGACAGAAAAGGACTTGTGTGGGCTTCAAAATAAAATCTTTTTATCATGCTCAAAATACAACTCTTAACCCTTTCAGCTCTCCAATTGTATGTATGTCCTTCATAACAGTTAGCCAAATATTACAGCATTTTGTCTGCAAATTTCTGATTAAAACCAGCACATCTAGACAGGTGTCTGAACTGATCATATTTAAAGCTTTTCCAATTGTGATCACTTGTGCAAAAAGGTTTCTGAGCTCTACCACTGGGAGAAATGTTTCTTCTTTATAGGCTAATTCAGAGTGTCAACAAGTCACTTAAGTCTCACAGTCTGTCTGCAAGTAACCCACTCCCAAAATCCCTCACAACATGCAAATTTGCCTGGTTGCAAGTGATTGCTATTTTCATCTCAGGAAAATGGAGATTATTCCTCCAAAAAACAATATCCAGGTGTAAGAGTGTGCACACAGTGGAACAAATAAAGAAATTCTGTATTTATACAGCCTGATTATAGCAGGGGTTTCCTCATTAGTGTGAATGAGATCCTTCCTCTTGCTGTTCTAGATGGCTGTGGCTTGTAAGTAATCATAGGTGGCTAATTAGGATGGTCAGGACAGAAACAGGATAACCAGCAGGGCATTTACTAGGAAAAACTATTTGATGGGAAATGACAGTAGTGTGGCAACAGACATACAGCTGAGGTCAAAAGGTTTGTGGTACCTGGCAGAGAGTGAAGCTGAACAGGCTGAGGAAGAATACAGATTGGGAACTGAAATTCTTTCCTGCATGTTTATTTTTTCATTAATCTTTTTTTTTTTTTAATAGTAAGAGAATTAACTGATGACAGTGCATAATAATGTGATACTACTGTGTAAGAAACTCCTAAGTAGCACATGCTTCTGTAATTTCCCCACGCAGTCCATAATTCTGGCAGTATTAGGGTTTATTTCACACACTTCTGGGCATGGATATGTGAATCTATGGGTATAAAAGCAAAGTCCTTCAGAAGTTAAGGTTTAGAATAATCTCCTCTTTATAGAGTTTAAAACATTAAAGCATTGTGACTCTGCAGTGTTAAATCACTGAAGATA
This sequence comes from Lepidothrix coronata, assembly GCF_001604755.1. Lineage (NCBI taxonomy): Eukaryota > Metazoa > Chordata > Aves > Passeriformes > Pipridae > Lepidothrix > Lepidothrix coronata. Next base: position 4,767,817 of record NW_016690251.1, read on the forward strand.
AAGGTAGACAAGATTACTGAGTCATCTGGTCCTTCTCTTGGCTTACGCAGGAAATCATTTACAAAAGAAAGCTGAGATGCAGAACTGCACAGGTTTGTACCCACTATTACTCTATCTGCACTTCTGACTCAAACCATTCTAACAGCAACTGCATGACATATGATAAGATTAGAGCACTTCGAATTAAATGGTGCCATTAAGTCAGCAGCTGCTCCAAGACACAGCATCCAGAATAACAGACTGATGGGTTAAAATCCCATGAGTCAAATGCCATTAAAAGAGTGGTGTTGAGTGTGTATATTTAAAGAGACTGGATTATTTTTATTTTTAAATGTTTGTCTTATTCTAGTATGCCCAATATATGCAGTGACGTTATGTGATTAACTTGCTAAAATGATCGTTTGTGGTTGTTGATTTGATAGCATTAATGTAGATATTAATGGATATTATCTGGCAGATGTAATTGAGATATTCCCCTATTTATTTTTAAGAGGAATCATAGAAAGAAAGGCCTTTCTGTGTGTAATGAGATATTTGCACTTCAGGGTGGTAGAAACACAAGCCAGATTACTTTCATAATGCATCTATCACTCAATAATACACATATTTGGTCATCTGTTATTCCTTACTCCCAGTTAATTCTCTTTTCCTAAGGCTTAATCTGGTGTGCACTGAAGCCAGTGGACCTATTCCCACTGCCTTCAGCTGTCACCAAACCAGGATAGTTTTTTTTCCTCTAATTCTTGAAACCAGGTTTAAACTAGAACTGATTCTGTAACCTCTGCCTCATCATCCAACTGCATTCTCCAAAGGCTTTGTGACCCTGTGTTTCTCCATGATTTCTCTCGGTTTAATATTGGCCCTCAGAAACAGCCAGCCAAAAGGAAGTTGGAGGCACTGGAATTTAGGTAAGATTTAGAAGATTTCAATCTCTGACAAAGGTCCTACACATGCATGCACTCTGCAACATGCACTCTGCAACTCTGCAACTCTACAATCATTAAAAAGACCATACAGAAATAGGTCAAAATGGAACAACTTTTGTATATCTGCAACACTACTGGAGCAGATATACAAAAGATACTTATTTTTAGCCATGTAGGCATTGATTGCTGACAGCCAAGGCACTGATTACGAAAATATAACCAACTGATAAAAAAATAATCAAGGATGTGCTGACAAAGCTCATAGCAGACCTGTGAGGACAGTTTTGATCTCATCTATCTCATACACACAAAGAAAGAGACAGGTAGAGAAATATCTTCCTCAAATGACTTAATTCAGTGGTAATTTCCCAGAGTGGCTATGTAGTTTTACCTAAATTAATGAAGCTGTGAAAGATACAAGGCAAAAAAGAAGAGACTGGCTATTAGTGGAATTGTACTTCTTTTTAATTCTAATTTAAAACACTTTTTAAAAAAAGTCTCCACCAATGTAATTTGCATAATCTCCATAAAAACAAGAAGGCAAAAATGCAAAATAAATTCACTTATAAAAGTATACATGCCACGATAACTATAAAAAACGCATTTGGAAATGTTAGATGAATGCTGAAAACTTAACTGTAGGATTATCTTTGGCAAATGTTTGCTGTATAAGGACGGCCTTTATTTTTCTACTTTTATGTATGTACGTACAACTATATCAATTACACTAATTGTATTAAAATTTCTAAAAGTTCCTATCCAGTAATCTTGACACCAAAAAGTAATTATAATTATATGTAATAAAATCAACAGGCCAGAACAGCCATAAAAGAATGTGCTAATCCATCAGCATAACACATATCTATCCGTGTATATCCATGTTTTCACATCTATGCATATGAACCATTCTTCAAGTATTTCTAATTTCTAAGCTAATTAACTGGTTGCATAAATCATCATAATCCATTTGTCTTTAGGACAATCTTGCCAATTTAAGCAGCCAGCACACTGCTTCAAAAGCTTTTACCTCTGTTTTCTGGCTGGTGTATCTCTGCCTTTCTCCACGTGGTTCTCCTTTCTGATCCCATATTTTTTCATAAAGAGAACTGGATGTTCCTGCACAGTCACTGGACTACAATGGGATCAGTGTCACAGAGACCTAGGGGGATGGTGCACATGCCTGGTGCTGTCAAGGATGGGTACTAGCTGGTTTGGAAGGAGAGGCAGAGGAGCACAGGGAGCTATGCTGCACATAAAAGGAGGTCCTTCAGTGCTCAGAAATTCATGTGGAACAAGAGATGTTCACTGAGAAGCTCTAGGTGAGGTCAGCAGGAAAAGTAACACAGTGTGCTGTGGTGGAAGCCTGTTACAAAAAACCTGATTAAGAAGATTAAGTGGATGAAGCTCTCTAGAAAAAAATAGCAGAAGTCTTCTGAATAGTTTCTGTCCTCATGGCAGTTACCTAATCCTCTGTCCTCTCCTTTTCCTGTTCCTTGGCCCTTTCTTCCCCTTATACCTGACAGTCATTTCCATTTCAAGTCTCTCTGCATCCACAAACCCTAAACACTGACACTTGTTTTATACAGCAAACTAGAAGGACGAGGAAAAAACTCTCTGAAATATTGTCTAACCAAGTTCAATGTATTTAAGAGTTTGTGGGAGAATTCTGCTACTGTTTCCATTGCAAACAAATCATGACCACTAATCAGAATGGCAAATGACTCAAGAATTGCTCTATTCACACCTTCTTACAGACAAAGAAACTGAAGAATTGTAATTATTTCCCATTCATGTTCAAACTAGATATTGATAAAAAGCAACCCAGCGGCTCATAACAGATGATGACATTAAAAAGGTAGTCTCAGCCAGTCTTATCATGGACTATCTACTCTCAGGGATGGTTTACTCTAATTTTGTGCTAAAAATTAGAGATTATGGTTATAACATTGGCCATAGATGATCAGCACTGCTTATCTCAAATAAGGCAATTAGTTTCCAGATTTTTTTCAGTTTGGTTTATGCTTTGGAGAACGGATATATTTTAGCATAAAATATTCTTTACTGACCTGTCTCTTCACTCAGTTCAGTCCCTTCTTCATTAGCATCATCTGTCAAAAAAAAATGGAAAGAAAATGGTCACTAAGAATACCAGCAAACATCTAGAATGAAATATTCCACGTTCGTTTCAAATTGCCCATATCTTAGTTCGCCTGCTCCCATTTAACATTTTGCAGTGAAATCTGGAGGTGGATGGGAAAAGGAGGGTCTTACACTAGACTGGTTACTACTAGATACAGGAAATGCAGGGAATAAAGATAGGGAATAAAATTCTGCATAATTTACAGAATTCTGAAAATAAGACACGTACAAAATGAAATTGCATTCCCTTTCCTAGCAGAGTTTTTTGTTTACTTGACAAGTTTCAGTTTGCTTTGTTTCCCTAGAACAACTGGCTATGCTAAGAAGAGGACTAACTTCCCAGAAGTCATATCATATCATGAATTACTATAAATTTGCCAGACAGGACTTTGGTTTAAGACCAAAATGATTCTGCGAAGACCAAACTTGGGCTAGCCAGGAACAGAGCACTTGTAATCATTAAGCTGACAGATAAAGAAGGTAGATTCCTTTTGCAAAAAACTTCCATCCTGGTAAAAAAATAATTTCTTACCACGAGTTGTTTTGCCAAGGGAAAAAAAAATTATTAGCTTTAGTTAACATCTTGGTAATTCAGTGTTCCAGAGCCTTAATCATCTAATGGAGAGCTTACTGATCAAAGAAGTTTATGTCAACTATGTTCTTGATTCATATAGACTCCATTTATATTCTTCAAATAGAGCTGGTGGGGGACTTTTTTATTGAGGGAATGCTTTAAACTGACAGAGGGCAGGTTTAAATTAGATTTAACTTAGATATTAAGAAGAAATTCTTCCCTGTGAGGGTGGTGAGGCACTGGCACAGGTTCCCCAGAGAAGCTGTGGCTGCCCCATCCCTGGAAGTGTTCAAGGCCAGGTTGGATGGAGCTCTGAGCAACCTGGTCTAGTGGAAGGTGTCCCTGCCCATAGCAGGGGGTTGGAACCAGATAGTCTTTAATTTCCCTTTCAACCCAAACCATTTTGCCTCTCTGCTTTGGGCATGTGCAAATTGTGCAGCAAGCCTACAATTTTTGTCTAAATCTTAACATCTTTCAAACTTGCATATGTGCATATTATGACCCTCCACCATTTGAACCAAAGGGAGCTTTGCAATATTATGAGCAATGGTAATGGAAACTAACAGCAGTATTTAGGTCCTGATTTACACCATAAACTCTGCTGAGATCCAAATGCTGTGACACAGGTTAGGAGGACTAAACTTCGCTTTCATCACGATTTAGAGCCTGAAACTTTAAGTAGCATGAGAACAGAACAACTGGTTAATAATAGAGACCTCCTCTGGGAATTATGTTCTCTATAAGCATTAAAATCATGAGTGTGAGAATTTTCATGGATGTTTTTGAATCTACAGTAGATGGATCTGCATCTATCCTTCTCCCCCTTCAGTCTCATTCCAACTCATGATCTGGAGGGCTGAGCTTCCAAATGCCACTAAATGACATAAATTATATTTCTCTTGAATACACTTTAGTCTGGCCCAAAGGATCAGGACTGAAAAAAGTCACTGCACACCTTACTTCCTTTTTCCTTATTCTGCAAACAACTGTTTTGAAGGTGAAAAAGGCACACAGGCCTCTACTGTACAAATGTAAATTTGTACACAGAAACCTTAAGGAATTTTGACAAGTAATTTTTAAGATAAGAAAATGAAAGCTCTTGTTAAAGCCCATAAGAATTCTGCCATTGACTTCAATGGAGCCAGGATTTTCAACTGGAGTTCTGACATTCTTCAGCAAACCACTCAGAAAACATTTGGTTAACATAGAGATTATTAATTATTCAGTTTCCAATAACATGTTCTTTCCATGGAAGCGTTTATAATGAAACCAGCATGACAAAATTTCAAATTAATCTAAGACTTGACATTAAAGCAGCAGAATATAATATCTTAACATACATATATCACCTGGTCTTCCGTGGAAGTTCTTAATTATAGTTCTGTAAGTGACTTGGAACACAAAATTCCCAAAGCAACAGAATAGCTTCTAAGCTGGTGATAATGGACACAGACAAGAAATCTGATGTTATTAAAAAGTAGGGAAGTCATTATGCAATATAATTATGAAGAGGCAAAGACTGCTTTTGTGAACTAATTGTGAATTAAAGGCTGGGTTTTTTTTCTGGGAAAAGGAACCTAAGGCTCATTGAAAGGCAGTGAAGTCACTACATCATTTCTGAGAATGGAAGTTGGGCTCCGAATTGCTTGGTGATGTGATATCTGGGTCATTGTGATGCCTTTGAAAAATTTACCCCAATCTAGATCTGAATCTGAGTTTCACTTTGGCACACAGCAGTCCCCAGCCATTTCATGTGTCTATAATTCTTACTCTCTCACTATTAATGCATCTGGTGGAAGCGTTTCCCTGTTAAATAGAAAGCAGTCTCTTTCCCTGACCTTGGTGTGGCTGACTGAAGTGATAAACACCATGTTTAGCTGACAGAGCTCTATGCCAAAACCAATTATTTGAGACAAAAACCAGTGTTTTAGAAGTCTATATCCAAAATTCATTCACCTTCCCTCTCAAAAAAAAAATGATTTTACAGGCAGTTTCTTGGTTACTGGTTCTGAAGAAATAAAAGAAAGTAAAAATATTTTTTACTGAAGCTCTACGTGCCTAATAGAAAGCAAAATCAGTACCAAGATTGCTATAAATTAGATTTGTTACACCTAGTTTTGTTTGTTTGGGTTTTTTTTTTGTTCCCTATACATTTTCTTACCCCATCCAGAGGAAACCTTCTAGAGGTTTGCTTTGGTTTGGAATATGCATCAAATATGCACCAGTCAATCCCGAAGCAAAATTTGAGTAAAACCACAGAAGAACCCAAGAGTGAATCTTTGACAGCAGCAAACATTTCCTTAAAGACATATTGTCAATATTTCTTATCCAAAATCCCCCATTGGAAAGACCAGAGGTGAGATTCTCTGTACCTCTCACCCTTGAAAAATAAGTGACTAGGAAAACAGGCTCTAGTCTGCAGACACATCTTCCCACTCTTGGTTATTCTTCTGGTTGGGGAAGCAGAACGCTGACTTTCCACATGGCTTCCCCATTAAAGCTCCGGATTTTGGGAAGCTCTACCAAGATGACCTTGCTGGAAAAGGAATGACAGACCTTGCAGCCCAGATTGAGAGGAAAACTGACAGTGACTCAGCTAACAGCAAGGTCAGCCCATCCCCAAGAAAAGTCACACTGGTATTTAGAAGGCTTGGGACACAAGGAAACCTTCTAATCTAAAATGTGTCATATGGCTGAGAGCACAAAATTTTCCACCTTCTAAGTTGGGCTGCAGTACATAAATTTAAGATATTAGATGGGTGATGTATGGGAGAACAGTTTCCACTGTTCAAGTACAAAATAATTTACAGTTGAAAGCCAACCTATGATTGAAACTCATCCTCTAACTCCCAGGGTAGTTACCTGGGGTAACTATATCTCTAAAGATCAAAGAGCTTCACGTTTGGGAGCAAGTTGCTCAGAGCATACACATTTGTGCAAGTCACAGGCTCCCTGGTGGGGTCATGTACCAAAGTGATGCCTGTGACTCTTCCATTGCCCTCTCCCTTGTTACCTGCTGAGCTCTGGGAAATAGAATAAGTGCACCCTATCTGCTCTTACTGACACTGGAGAAGAGGATGCCTTCTTCTGTCAGATCTTTTCCTTTTCCTTTTGCCTTGCTGGTCAGGTTCTTTCTCTGTCTCCCTAGTCGTGACATACAAGCAAACACAAGCCAGATGGCTAAAACCATCAATCTGTGTTAAGATTTATGTTAGGAACAGAGAGGTGAAAGGCTCTAAATACCGCTGCTAATCCCCAAAGCCATTAAACCGCCTCCTCCTTGTTGCTCACGCTTCCATTTGCATTCTCCTTCATGTCAGCACACGGAGAGCCAGTGCTGCACAAACACCTTTTATTTTTAACTGTGCATGCATTGAGGAGCTCTTACACCAGAGCCAGCTCTACGCTGCAGGAGGCTGCTACTTCATCTGCATTCAGGTCCTGCATCCCAGGCTGCATGCTGCTGGCTCTTCCCTGCCTTCCTCTAACCTTTCCTCGGCAGCCCAGTCTCATCCTTCAGGATTTGTTCCTTTTCTCAGCATTTTCTGCTGTTTCCTGACTTCCAGATATTTCCCTGTTCCCAGCCAACCCATGTGTCTCAGTCTGCTCCTCCTTGCAAGCGTGGCTCCATGTACTGACCATAACCAGGGGAGAGCTGGAAGGGCACTGTGGGACTGGACCAAATCCCCTCTGCAGCCTTGTTATGAACACACTCTGGCAAACAGAGCAATGAGATGGGCAGAGCTATACAGGAGGCTGAAGTGACAAGGTGGTGATCATGCTGCCTTAAAAAACCCCAAACAAACAAAAAAACCCGCAAAAACCTTTCAGTACTGAGAGCTACAGCCATCCTCCTGAGCTTATTTGCTATGGAAAAAATAGGAGTCTGGCTGGGAAAGTTCCTGCTGTCAAGCATTTCCCTAGCAGGTATTCCATGATCTGCCTGCACAGTTTCCTGTACTGGAACAACAGCAGATGAGCAACAGTCTCACACTTCTGAGGAAATGGATCCCATTTTGGGTCAGTCTTGAAAAGCTTCTTGTGTCCAGCCTCAGAGCAGGCAGTGTTGTGGGCCAGGGTACTTGCCTGATGCAAACCACCTAAACCATGAAAACACCAGGTTTCCAGCAGCTGAAAAGATCAAGCAGGTTCTCAGTCTCCACATTTCTCTCTCACACCTTTCCTAAACTTTATCCCAAAGCTTTACCTACCTGACTACATGATCATCTTCATACCCTTAGCGAGCTTTACAATCACGTGTCTTATGTCTGTTTACAATCCCTACTAGTTGAAAATCACTTCTTTTTGGTTGCTGACAACCACTTCTGATACCTAAAAGGAGTTTCATGACAGTGTACAGGCTCTGTGTCCTCCTCAACCTAAGAGTCAATGTTGTTGTAGCCCAGTAAACCCCACAAGAACACAAGAAGGTTTCATGAAGCCCAAATATATCTATATGAGGCTTGCAACAACCTAGGAGCTCACAAGCTCTTTTGGTTGTTTTGATTCCTCCAATTCAATTCTCCACTGGGAGAGTGTAACAGACAATAGCCCAGAAAAAGGCAATGTTTTCTCTGAGTAAAAGCAGATTTGGAAATGTCTGGCCGATGAGATCAACTAAACCCAAGCCTGACTCTTTTCTTCTTTACTAGTCAGAAGTTCTATTTTCTATAAAGCTTTCCCTCATCCTCAGTGCTCATAAGATGGAGAATTAAAAAAAGAAAACAAAAAGGCCCTTAGGAAAAAAGTGATTCTTCTGCTTTGGAAGAAAAAATAGGACTTCTTTTGGTTCTGAACATTTGTATCCTGTAATCATGAAATCCAGGCACTATATAAGCCTCCACCTGACACTGGGTGAGTTTAATCAAATTTTTTAGTCTAATTATAAAGAAACTTTCACTGATACACTCCATGTATCCTGGACATACTGTAGCACTAGTGGTGTTTTCCTTCCCGTGTTGCTTAGTTACACCAGTCCCACAACACCGGAGCCTCACGGAATGTAAAATGTGTTTGTAGCTTTTGAAGGCATATCAAATAGAAACCCTTAGTACCAATCTCCTAAGAAGTTAGGCACTGGTGTTTTTTTTATTTTGTCACCACATAGATGGCCTCTTTTATGTACCATATCACTTGATCTGCTGTAAAATACATATACCCATATGAGCCTCAGCTGCACATAAGGGCTGTGCAGTAGCTGCTGATCCCACTGTGAGGGAACTGGACAACCTTGTTCCAGTGCAGGAAATGGTGCCTGCAGACAGGATCAGATTTGGATTTCTATTTTCCAGATGCTTCTACTTTACACAAAAGGAATGAGGCACTCCTAGGGAAAATAGGTATCAGGTTTTAAGAAAGAGCCTATTGCAAAACTTCCTTCTTTCCTCTTGGCCCTAAAATACTGAAAATAACCAGGTTTTGTTTACACAAGTGCTAAATTGGATGCTTATGCAATAGTCACACACAAAGTGGTATATTTTGCATGTGGTGATACATTTCCAAATACAAGCTTCTAACAAAATCTCATCAGCAACCTAAGGCAGAGGCAATCACATGGAACAACCCCAAATTTAACTGCATCCTTTGAAAACAGAAGCACTTGAGTACCTGAAGTCACTCAGTGTCCGTGGCCAGAGAGGACAGGATATTTTGGATGATAACATAAAATGCATTTGGAGTCCTTTACATGAGATACTACAACATGCAACAGAGCAGGAAGAAAAGATCCCTGACCAAAGATGTATTCGCAGAAGGTATTAACAAGAAAAAGCCTCTGCTTGTTCATTTTCTGTTGCCAGGGGCAAGAAGGGCCCGTGTGCGAAGGGCCGAGTACAGAAGGCAACAGCAATACACTTCCCTCCCCTTACACAGTCTCTCCCTCAGACTAAGGTTACACATAGGCCATGGTGATTAATATCTGTCATTGGACAGTCCTTTGTTGGTGGAGCTAATCCTCTTTTTAACTATATTTAAGACCTAGAGGCTCCATAGCACCTCATAGCAAACATTCTTAGATCCTAACTGTGTGTTGGGTGAAAAACTACTTCCTTTTGCTTGTTTCCATCCTGATTCATCATTTCCTGGGACACCTTGAACTTCTTGTGTTACAAGAGATGGTAAATAACTGCTCTGTATTCACCTTTTTAATTACCATGCTCATCATCTTCCCTGTGCTCTCCCACACTGTTATCACACACAGCAGCCTGGTACTTGCATCTGCATGACCCCTGCGCCTTCAAGGACATCCTCATCCACCTGACACTTTGCTGTTTCAATGCAGCCCCTATCCAGGTGTCTCCCAGGAACTAGAATGCAGGGATTTGGAGTGAGTGGGCAAATACATAGAAACAGCCATTTCCCCAGACTTCTGGATTGATTGCAGGCTCTTTTGTCAGTCTCACAAAAGGAGACAAGGAAAATGTCTACAAAATGCTACTGGAGCAAAGAAGAGGAGGCTCCGTTTAGCAAAGCAAAAGCAGAAGCTCCTTACAACAGCACTTTTATAGGTTATGGTCCCACTGCCCATCCATACCCTGCTCAAGCTGTGGCAGCAGCTGTCTGACACCCACTGAAACATTCTCACTCGTCTCTGCCTTTAACACAAGATTTCCTCCCCAGATTTCTAATCATTAAATGCTGGCATGGAGTCCAGAGCAGGTTAGATTGCTGTGAATGCATAAATACTGAGAGGTACCCTGGCATGCTCTCAATGGTTTCATACACACGATGGTCATACACCGTCTCATTGCATATTCACCACCTGAAAAGCCAAGAAAGACCTACAAGAGGCAAGACAAAAGTTTCACAGGGCAGAGAAATCAGAGTCCCCTGGGCATCCCAATACAATAGCATAGGGATTGCAGCTCCATCAGAACTGTAGGGTCAGAGAAGTGAGATGCATTTGGCTCCTTCCAGCAAACAGCACCTTGCAAGCTTTGTGAGGGAAAGCAGGGAAGAGAGGAAGATGATGGTCTGACTGCTTGTAGTTTCAGCCTGAGAAAGCACTGAATCAGCTCTGAGTATGAGAAGCAGGAAAACCTCCATGGAAATGGGAACAGCAGCTGCAACCAAAATCTTTAGGATGGCCCTCACTGATCAGGAGGAGGAGGTCAAAGTGATATCAAATTCCCCCAAATATTACTCCCTAAGGTCCATTTCCAGGGGGCTTTGAGCCCTGGTGGTCTTTGTACGCCAGCCAGAACCAATCAGAAAAACCAGAGCCTTGTGACTTACGAGGCAAATCACTGCCCAGGTGAAACCTCCCATAAAGGAGAACAGGCACTTCCAGTAAACTGCTTGGCACCTATCCACAGAATAAAATAAAGCCCATGAAAAATATTTTGTGGAATACATTCAGGTGATGAATTAAGGAAACGAATCGGCTCATGAACACTGCAAATGCAAATAGAGAGGCTAAATTTATCAAACAAATTACCCATTTGATACAGGATTACTTACTAAGGGCTAACTTATGACTCCGTTGCTCACAGGGAGGACTGCTCCAGCCCCAGTGCAGTCTGCCATGGTTAGTGGAGAGGGAGATGCTTCTCAATACCAGTACAGAAATTACAATCCCTGTTTAGGAGTTCGCTCACGTATTAGTGCAGGGATCTGCCTTTTTAATACAAAGCCCTTCATTCAGCCATTTAGACAGTTTCCAATTTGATTCCAAGCCTGGGAGATCTCTTAACAATGAATTTCCTCTGCAATTGTAATATATTTGCACATTTATGCACAAGCAGGATGCTGTGCATCCTCCTGAAGTAACAGAAGAATTAATATAAGGCAGTAGCTCTTCTCCATATGGTTTGGGTAGGGGGGACAGTGTTTTCATCAACCAGGATGAAAGCAGAAAACGCATTAAATGTCATAACCTGAAATAGAGGGGAGAGGAAGTTTTCTCAAGATGAGGCAATTTCTCTGTATTTTTCCTAACACCAACTGATACGGCTCAAAAAAAAAAGAACAACCTCTTGGGCTCAGCATCCTTTCATTAGCTCTGAAAGGACACAAGTCTAAAAGTCTGTATCTTCCATCTATCAACTGGTGTAATAAAAGTGCAAACCTGTCCCCTCTCTAACAATTTTTGCAATGCTTTAGTGAAGTAATTTTGTTACCCTGTTTAAAGTAGCACGAAGTAATATAACCTTGAGTGCTGCAGCTTCACAGGACGGTCCCCCTTATAGCATTATTTTTGTCTAAAGAACATTTTCAGAAAAAATGGTTCTCCTCTCCAATCCACTGATAACAGGTGGTAGATTTAGAAATACTTTAAGCATTACAATTGAAGATAAACCTTTCATAATATACGACAGCCACCATGAAAAAAAAAGCATTTGCCAAAGGTCCTTACAAGATTATCTGTCTGACATATTAAGTAGCTTGGTTTACACAGTATACAGAAGGGAAAAAAAGAAAAAAGGTATCTTTGCCTCCAGCTGGCAACTGTTTACAAATACTCTTAATTTTCCTCCTACAATAGCATCCTAGAAGTAGCTATCACTGTAAGGTAAATGTTGGTAAATCTAGCTTTTCAAGGGGGATTGGTTTTATACCATTTCCTGGTCAGTCTTATAAACATATATATATATATTTAGCAATAAAAGTAATGTCCAGTGTCTGGGCTTCATGTAGAATTCTGTTAGAAGAAACAATGCATTCCAAGACAAAAAAAATGGTCTGAATATCAGCTCTGTTCCCGGAAAGCTCACTCATACTAGTAGTAGCAATGAATCCAGCGATGTAAGAACTACACGTCTGAGCCAGAACTGCAGGCATGGATATTTTATTTGCCTGAAAGATATGTAGCAAGACATTCTCTCAGATTAAGCAGAGAGAATGTTCCAACACAGCTGAAAGGAGAATGGCTGGGCTATCTCATTTCACAAGGAGATAGGACTCAAGTTTGTAAGAAGAAAAAAACCCCAAAGCTGTTTGTTGCATCTAATATTTTAAAACAGTGATCCATCTTAAGGAAAGAAGATTGGTTTTTCTACTGCAACAGTCTTTTCCTACCAGAACATACAAAAACTTCTCAGCAAAACCTCAGACGTTCAACAAAAATTCTGCCTGGACCAGAACCCTTTACTCGCCAAACCAGGACTTTTCTGGACAACCACTGAGATGAGATCCTCTGTCTGAGTTAAAGAAAAGCGGTTCTCTGCTTCCCTTTGGAGCATGCTGCCTCTGGCTTGGGTTCTGTACAGGTTCCTGATTACTGAGATCAGAAATGCTGAGACAGTGACAGTTGCTCTGTTACTGCACAGTTTTGCTACATTCCCAAGACATGACATTACTTCGAAGTCTGTCTCTTCCCTCTATATATTTTAAGTTTGCAAATGGCAAGGCTCTTGGCAGTTGTCTTAATATCAATATTATTACTTGACTAATTTCTTTGGCATTCCACTTGCAAAACAGGCTTAATGATATGTTCAACTAATGGAACAATTTCCCTATATCTATGTTCCACTTACTCTAATGCACTGAGGTGTAACTCCAGCTTCATTTCATTATCACTTGACTAGCTCAAGCACTTGCATGTCTTTTTTGGATTTATTAATGCACTGGGTTTAAAGTCATAACTACTTATGTATATAACTCCATGAATATATTCTTCTTTCTAAGCATTTTTGTCCACATCTATTAAAGTAGATATATTTCATTATGTTTCTGAATGCAAGACACACTTTTAAAATGCCTTGATGTTTTTTCTCTAAGCTTAAAGCAATACCTCAGTGTTATTCTCTCCTGGGAGTGTTCAGATAGTGTCCTATCAATTTAAATTTAGGGCAAGTCTATCCTTAAAGACTTTTATTTCACTACATTAATAGTTTCACTTAAAAACAAAACCAAACCACCAGTTCCATCAATTTCTTCCAAGTGTAAATATCAGGAACTTGTTAGCAAAGGTAGAGGCAGTTGCTAACTCCTTGACTAAGAAACCAGTCCTGCAAAGAGATGGGATAGCCCTACAGTGGGAGAGTCTGCTGATATCTTGTCCAAGTCTGCTTTGTTAAATGCAGATGGCAATTCATAAGAGACCCAAGAAAAGGGAGCAAACAGCAGATACAATGGTCATCTGGTGATCTTCATCCAGACCTTCAGCTGATGTTCTCACCATGTGGCATTTAGGATGGGGCTGACTTCAGTTGACATCTGTAGAAGTGGTGGTACTCTGTGGAAAAGTGTCAGTTGAAGACAGCAAAGAAAGTCTGAGACTGTATATTAATTTTAGGGCACTCCTCCAGGATACTGATTATTTCTCCAGGGGCACTTCAGGAGAGTCATTTGGGAAGCATGTATCTGTCCTGCCTCTCCCTGTCTCCTCACAAGCTGAAGATCTAAGTGACTCCTATAAGAGCATACCAAACTTGTATCTTGGTGATACAAGACACTAAAATAAGACCTCACGAATCCCTGACTACTGACCTCCCCACAGCAAAGCCTTCATTGAGTCAGGAATAAAGTTTTAGATGCTAAACTGGTTCCTTTTAAGGCTATGGCTCATCAGACAGTATGTGCTCAGGTCCTTCTGGAAACCAGTAACATTAAGGCATACCAAAACCAGAACCATTAGTGTTGAGAAAATTGCAATGAGGAGTCCATGAAAATGGTTCCTAAGGTCTTTTAACATTCTATACCAAATTATTGATGCTGAGAAGTAAACCGTCTTTCTCTGGACAGCTGTAATCTTTGGATCAACCTTTTGCATAGTCATATGCCTGCAAAACACTGGATTTAGATGGTCTCCATCACAACCACCTCTCTGTAGTCACACATCAAAATCCCATTTTTAGTTCAAGCAAAAAAATTGTAAAACCTTTCCATGCACGAGAATGAATATACTTTTAAAACTATGGTACAGCTGATCATCTACATAATGTGGTGGAATGCAATTATGGTTTTCTATAACATGAGACCCAACCACACAGGTTCTCTGTAGGCAGGAGTTCAACAACGTCAGGTTTTTAAAAAACCTAAAAAAGAAATAAATCTTCCACCTTCCTCTCTTTTTGCCTTTGGGCTTGTCATGCTTCAACTCTGAAGAATCTACTTGTCTCTAAAATTTTCAGGCCCAAGTGGGTTTTACATTTATAACAACAGTACAAGGCTCTAAAGCATGATTTCAAAGGCCTTAATGATGCAGGTGAGCATTAAGACTCTTGATTTGTTGACAAACTGATGTTGTATTCTACTCTGGCTTAATTTGAAGGGCAGAGACAGAGCCAGCAACAGTAGGTAGGGTACTGCCACTTTATCCTATGGGTTGGGGTACACTGCCAAAAAAATAAAATCACATAATGAATGGATTAGACTTGAATGCAGCCTTTGAAATCCATGTTCAGTGTGCTCCAGACAAAAATATTATTAAGCAGTTAGACACCACTCGGTGCTACCTGAATAATTCAATAGGTCTTTAAGTTTCAGGTGTCAATCATTGCAAACTGGAGATTACAAAGTCATCTACAAAAAGCTTTGTTCTAGTGAGATGAGACAGAAATATCACAATTTCCACGCTACCAGCCAAAGCAAAAGGAATAAAAATCACTGTGGCTACTGTAACAACACATTCCCGTAGAATTAAGAGACAGAATACACCAAAGCTCTGCTTCCTATTACTCCAAGGCCCTTACCACTAGACAGACAGACAGCATGAACAACTACTGCCACTTCTGAAGTGGGTGATAAAACAAAATACTAAAATCTGGATCTTGTCACACGAAGTTGGACAGATGTCAGCGCAAAGCAAAATAAAATGGGAGAAGGTTTAGGGTTGATAAAATTACAGAACACAGATTTGTAATGATGTATGATAAAAATAAATCACAGGCTTATGGGGGGGGAGGATGGACTAACAAATTTACTATCCACAAGGTTTCCCTAAGTTCTAGAAAGTAACCTCCTGTGTGAAATGTAAGATGAATGGCTAACATTTCTGAAGTGCTCCAGCGAGAGCCATCTTTCTCCCATTCATTCTTGCACAGGGACAGCTCAAGTTTAAAGTCCTCATTCAGACACAGTTGGGCTCTAACCCCTGTGGTATCTTTTCAGACCCAGAGAAACCCTACCAGCATCGTTAATGAAAGAGCAAAGTGTGTACTAAGTGTATGGAAAAGCAATATACACTAGGAGCTACATACATTAGTGCAAATCATTTTGTTCTCAAGAGTCAAGAGAGCCAGCACCAAGAAATACAGATACAGCAGAGAATGAAGGAGCTAGCTGTACAGAGCATACAAAAGCAGTATCACAAGTAGTTCTGATGGTTCACACATTTTAAATGTCTGCATTTGTCCAGGATCAGAGCCTCTACGTGCAGCTGATCTTTAAAGAAAGTTCTCATTATAATATTTGGCTTTGGAAAGAAGACAAGATGCCAACTGTTGTCTTTTTGCTGCACCCTTTTTTGAAGTCAGATGGTACTTAATTACTATACCTACCTATAGGGAAAAACTCGCCCATTTTCTTCTTGAAAATTTTGTAGTCAATCTCCAAAAAGACACAGAAGATGATACGATCCACCTGTAAGAAACAAAATGATTCACAGTGAAATGATTGCAATCATCCATATTGGTAATAATAGCCAATAAAGGCAAAGAAACTTTTAAGCCAATATACTTTTATGCTCCAGGCAAATAAGAAAACATCATAGGGATGCGTGTTTTGACTTTATTGTGCATCTGTGTTGTAATTTATAAAATAACCTTTGCAATCGCAGCTCACAACTGTATTCTTTGTAAACTGCCTCCTGTTTATGCAAACTGCTCTTGAACACAGTATAAATGACTTCTGGCATTCCAGATGAGGGCTGGGATGCAACGTTTGATGAAAGAGTCACATGGGGGGCTTCTAATAAGCATACAAAAGAGTAAATGGGTAAGCAAAGAGCTCTTTTTCCAATCCTTGTCCGACAAACCTATTTGCAAACCCATTTAGTATTTTAAAATGGCTCTAAAAGGTTTCATGTGGTTTTAATTTACATGAAAACACTCTCAATACAAGCAGAATGCAGCAAAAAACAAAAGCTGATTAGATGACAGGTAGCACATGGGGTAAATAAAACATTTAATATGCCATCTACTTCATCACGGCTGAGCATATCAATGAAACCACAGCCCATAATGTATGCACCACCCACCAATGAGTTCAAATAAATTCTTTGGGAGATCACTGTATGTGAAAAGCTTTTCTAAAAGACACCAAAAAAAAAAAAGCTAAACAAAACAACAGAATTCTAAAGCCTTTTAGACTAAAAAACACCCACACTGAACTTCAGCCTTGTAATTTCTTCTTGTTATCTGTTTGCACTGCCCAGCACAAACTGTCACTGTAGCCAAAACCCAGCTTGGAGGGGGTCTGAGGAAGGCAAAAAGACCCTCCCACAGCTGAGCTGAAGGACCTGCAACCCAGTAATCGTCTTTCTCTCTGAAGTTCGTAAGAGCTTAATCAGAAAGGGATGAAGCCCAAACAACAGGAAATTCAGCATCTTGTCCTGGTGTCTCCATGGGTAATAAGATGATCTGTCATAGCAGAACTACTCAAGAGTGCCTTCGCACTTGCTAGAAGAAGCATCAGCCTTCCCCCTGCAGGGAAACAGTGGGAGGAACGCTCTCAAAAAATTCCTTCTTTCCCTTATCTTCAGTAGAAAATGCTGGTTTTTTGCCGGAGCTGCTCTTGGAAGCCAAGTCCAAGCCTTGGCTTCAAAGACACTGTTATGCTGAACAGCTCCGGATGTCATTTCAGAGCCCATTTTGGAGCATCCCAGTAGAATACAGAAGGGGATGAGAGCAGGCAAACACCAGTTAAGCTGGAAAATGCCAGTAGCTACTAATAATGACATCTCTGAATCAAAGGTGACTACAAAACCTGAATGATCAAACTAGTTAGGAAATTTCACAGCTAGCGATAGGATAATTTGCACCAGGGGAAGTTCACATTGGATATTAGAAAAAATTTCTTCACTCAGAGTGGTTAAGCATCCTCAGTGATGTGATAGAGTCACCATACCTGCAAATGATCAGAAAATGAGTGGATGTGGCACTTTGTGATATGGTTTTTGTGGGCACGGTGGCATTCACTCACAGGTTGGACTTTCACTCAAAGTATGATCTTGGAGCTCTTTTCCAGCCTTACTGGTTCTGTGATACTATATGAGACTGAAGGTACAGGCTATGTTAGTGTTAAGGAATAAAGAGGCTTGTAAGCAGGAGAGAAAGCAGCAGGGCAGAGCAGGGAAGCGTGTTGGCAGATTTGTCAGAAAGAAGACTGCCTGTTGCTGTCTGCTCATATGATTCTCACAGAACCAAGCTGTTCTGTGCATCCCTCGTAAATAAATCAGGCTAGACCTTAAAAATATGCTGGACTGTGGCATCAGCTACTCTTCAGAAAGGGTATAACAAAGACCTCGACTAGTTATATGCTCAAGCCTAAAAGCCATACTCATCTTTGTACTCAGGAATTCATAATGTAAATTATCATTGTCCAGAGGTGCTACATTTTAACTACAGGAGAGTTTAGATGATCTTTAAGGTACCTACTAACCCAAATCATTCTATGATTCTATGTTTCTACCTAAGTTGGGTGTTTTCAGGAGGGAGGCCATAGTCCGTGAGTGCTTAAATTACATTTAATGTGAAAACTGGATTAAGATAGTGCTGGGGTGGTGCTAGATTGTCATCTTCTATCTCCGCCTTGTGAGCAGAGCAGATATTCAAGCACTAGAAGTGACAGGCCCAATATATGAACCAGAACAGACAAAAGAGCAAGGATGGAAATGTATAAAGCAGAGGAGGAATGATATTCCCACGCAGAGAAGTTCTGAGTCTCTATATAGTCTCATATTCTCTGCTGTAAATCCTACAGACATTTGCCTCATTCTATATAGTCCAACTTCTCAAGGTGTTCCCTTTATTTATTCAGTGCAGCTGACAATGATAAAACTTCTGCAAATGAGAATTTCTACTCCTTCTAATATAATTCCTTAATTTAAAGATAGGGAATCTCTCTGGAAACAGCAGACTATTACAAAATTTCTAGCCTCCTGACTGTACACATCCTATATATAAACCTGTTCCATTTCTTCTTAGCGTGAGAAAAAATGCTCTATTTTTAAGTATGCATAAGATATTGTGATGACAGCTGAAATCCTGTGTTTATCTGATTGAATGGCATGTGTTGGCAGATAGTAAATCTGAAATTAACCATATTCTATCATCCTGCCAGTCATTGACTATTTTATCTAACATCCCCCGTTAAAATAACTCGAGATTAGGTAGGGAAAGTAACCCTTGTCCTCACTGTTCCCATTCTAGCTACAATATGGAGAGGTTTAATCCAAGTGACTACCAACCTGCTTTGCCTGCTGGCCTACAGAAGCTCAGCAGGATTTTTAGGATGCACACTTAGGAAAGCTACTCCTTATTCAAAGAGGAAATCTCTCCTCCCATTTGGCTTGGAAATGGCATCTTGATTGAGTGTCACACCACCCCTTTAGAGAGGGCAAGGAATAACTCCCAGGGACTCCCCCTGGCTGTGCCCAGGGAGCTCGCAGTGCCTTTTTTAGGTGCCTAGCTCCTCCACAGCTGACCAAGCACCACTCAACTGCAGCAGAAGTGTAAAGGAGCTCCAAGCTGAAGGTATTAAAGCTCATCCTTGATTGACAGCTCTTTTTTGAAGGTTGGTATTAAAACCAACCATCCTCTGTCAGAGCCTGATTAAATTCTGGTCGCTTCATGGCTATGAATAGGTGGATCAAAGAACCCCAAAATTAAGAGCACTGCAGCACAGGAAGAAGGGAGTTAAAATGCATGAGCTGTTCATTTACTAGGCAGCTTCACAGCTCAAGGCTGTGAGTATATTTGAATTCTATTTTTTTTTAAAAAAATATATTTTTTTTTCTTGGGCCCTGCTCTCCTTGCTAGGCTCTATTTCATTTTGATGGGGATAACTTCCAGGTGGTTTTGTTAGCTACACCTGATAAGAATTAGTAAAAGTTTGCATTGCTTACAGAGCTTAGGCTATTTTCATAGAAACCCAGAATGGTTTGGGCTGGAAAAGACCTTAAAGATTATCTAGGTCCAATCCTCCATCATCGGCAGCAACACCTTCCACTAGACCTGGCTGCTTCAAGCCCCTTTCAGCCTGGCCTTGAACACATTTTTTGCAGTACAATGGACCTTAAGACCAGGGTTTTAGGATAGTTCTCATTAACTGAAAACTGCTTCACTGGGTATAAAAGCACTGTTGACCTAATAGCAGCAGCACTGACCTGGGTACAAAGAAAGCAGCAAAAACATTTCCTCCTGGTTTCTGCTCATTGGGGTTTTGTTTGTTTGTATTTTCCCTGGTGACTTTGAGAGCACTTTGCATCTTGTGAGTTTTCAGTTTACTGGCAAGTTTCTGCATCCTGGGTATGTTCATTCATAGACCACTAAGGGTCTACAAGAGCTCCATGGGAGGCTGGGCAGGTGCTCCGGGACTAAATGGTCACCGCAGCACGGGAATGATGAAAAGCTGCTGAGGGTTCCACAAACCCTTCCTAAAGGACCCTTCCCCCTACTGCAATGTGTGAGAGGACACTGCATGTGTATGTGCATATCTCTGTCTGCAGCTGCTGCTATAGGAGGAATTTATACTCTACAGCTTGATGCCTTAAGCCCCTAATGGTTTTTTATTTTTCTAATATTTGTAAGACTTGTAAGTTTTATAAGTAGATTTTAAAAGCAGCGACCCCCCCCTTTTTTGTCCCTTATCCCTTTCCCTTTCTCCAGTGCCCTTGTTTATACATTCCTTAACCCTCTTACCCCATTCTATGCTCCCTATATCACTCATAGCCCCAAATCCAATAGAAATGTTTAGTCTTTTGTCAAGGCAAGGCCTAGATTGTTGGCAGAACAGCATATCAGGGCCTAAACCACAGAATAAGGTCAAGAATTAGGTAACTATGTACCCTTTGTGCTCTGATGAAGACAAAGATGGGATGAATAAGGGGTCCCGAAATACACCCCAGACCCATTTCTCAGGGGGTGGACCCGGGGCGGACCAGAGTAAAGGCCACAGGGTGGACACATCTGGGATTGGATGGATGGTATTATAAAATGTAACCTCTCAGGCACGGCCGGCACGCGCGTCGTGTAACATCTTAGCCTTGGCAAAATAAACCCTTTCTTATCTCACCCCTAATTAACTGCTCTGGAGATTTTTTCAGCATCAAAATTCCACGGCAACAGCTGTATCTATATAAAAAAGACAGAGAGAAAGTTTTTACATGGGCATATAGTGGTAGGGCAAGGGGGAATGGTTTTAAACTAGAAGAGGAGTGGTTTAGACTAGATGTTAGGAAGAAATTCTTTACTGTGAGAGTGGTGAAACACTGGCACAGGTTGCCAAGAGAAGCTGTGGACGCCCCATCCCTGGAAATGTTCAAGGCCAGGCTGGATGTGGCTTTAAGCAACCTTGTCTAGTAGAAGATGTCCCTACCCATGGCAAGGGGGTTGCAACTAGGTGATCTTTAAGGTCCCTTCCAACCTAAACCATTCCATGCCTCTATATATATTATAGCATCGAAAATGTCTACATTTTTATCTCAGCTCTTTTGCTGTGGTCTCAGGCAGGCTGTCTGATTTCTCTGACTTAATTTCTCTATATGTCTAGGGGACAGGAATACCTTGTTCTGCACTTATGCACTGCTTCAAAGAGATACTGCCAAGCACAATCCACAGGACATGCCAAATGCTGTCATAGGTATAGCTATATGTATGCCCAAGTGCCAAGCTGAATATATCGAGCACAGATCTGAAGCAGAAAACTGATCAAAAGCCATTCTAGATTATTTCACCTAATGAGTGTTTCCATGCCATTGCCACCCTGTGTCCTGACAAAATAACAGCTCACAATGAAAACAAATCCAACTGTGTTTCAGCACTCCCAAGTATTTCATGTGTGTCCCCAGTACCAGGATATTTACAAAAAGTTTCATAACCATTTAAATCTTACCAGAAAATACACAGTAGAAAACCAATGCAAAATCATTAAAAATGTTTCTTAATCCCAAATCAAATGAATGTTGTAACAAATAACATAGAGAAGGAAGCAGCTTTTTGCTGTTTGTACGTGTAGCAAATCCCTTTTATAAAACACCCCTGCCCGATCCCATCAGGACCTACTGTCTTAAGGTGATGATGAACACCAGAAGCTTGCTGAAACATTTTTTCATTTATCAAAATTCCGTGGAGTTAATTCAAAACCCAGTGAAGCGAAACAGAGGGGCTTTATTGACTTCAGTGTGCTTGGATTGGCGCCTATACTCCGTAACACCAGATAGAACGTTTGCCTCCTTAAGAATTCAAGTTGTTCTGATACAGATATTTCTTTACCCCAAATGTTAGATACTTGTTCAAAGATATCCTTAACAATCACGGTTCAGAGCTGCCTGAACCCACTAATACACCTAGACTACAGTGCTGGTTAGGAAGGAGCCCTGAACCTTCAAGGCCAGTTGGATGGGGCTTTAAGCAACCCCATGGCAGGGGGTTGGAAGTAGATGGTCTTTAAGGCTGCTTCCAACCCAAACCATTCTATGATTCAATCATGCTGGAATCCCCCATTTTGCTTCTAATTGGACTGTGACTGGTCAGGTAGCCCTGTTGGCTTTCATTGTATGACGAGACATCCCTTGTAGAAACCAGTGGCAACTAAGTCAGGTTTCCAAGGCATGCTCTTACAGAATCAAAATCTCAGTTGTAGGAAGATCAGAATAAGGAGCAAGAGATTTTTAATGCATCATAAGGTCAGGACAGGAGTGTCCTAGCTTGTCCCTGTACACCGTGTGAAATGTCTTCTATTTCTGTGACAAGGGCTGAGTTTGCTGTTCTGAAGTCCACATCTCTCTCTTGCTTATCTTCAGGGACCCCATTTCCCATCTCTTTCTTTTCTGTTTTTCTGACAGAGTTCCTCCCTGCCCAGGACCAAAGTGACTCACTGAACTGCCTACATACAGAAGTACACTTCAAAGAGACAGACATTGGTTTCTGGCCCCCTTAAAGAAAGATGCTCTTGGTGCTGACAGTCTCCTCTTCAGCCTGATCTGATCCTCTGGTAATCCTATTGCAACCAACTAACAGATGGAAATACCAGCTTTGCAAAAGAACACAGGCATCTACCATATACCTCACAGCAGCTGTGATCCACTTTGCCAGAGGTGCTGCCTTTCCTGTGCATCAGGCACATCTGGCCAGCTGTCCAGATAGCAGCCTGCCTAACTAAACAGAGCAGAGAGGACTGCATCTCCCCTTGGAAACCAGTCCTGGTCGAGGGCAGAAGTTTTCACACACTCCTTCCGAAGGTGAGTGCTTCAGGCCCTGTAAAAACTAATCTTTTTGCAGCACTGTAAATTAAAATTCAGCCTCCTGGTATTATTACTAATTTCACAGAAACCATTAGAGCATAGAGCCTAGCCGACTGTCTGCTCCTTTTGGCATGACATCATGGTCTATGACTGCAGAATTACTCTCACAAAGAACTTCAGTCAAGTATTTATGGCAAATACAAAGCTTTGGCACTGCCTCCATCCTCAGAACAAGATTTAAGCGGGGCAGAGGTGTCAGACTGGTGATACGGTGAATTTGACAATCAACGAACTGTGTGATGATGTTCACAAAGCTGTTCACCTCGCCTTAAGAGCTTTACTCTTGGCCCAGCTTCAAAACCACTGCAGACCTGAGCCAAAATGCCCCGCGTTTACTTGACCTTGCAGTCATCCAAAAGAGCCCAGCTTCAGGCAAAAAGGACATCTCTCGATCACCCCTCAATCCAGGGAGAGAGAAATGCACTCTCTCAGGACACAGCTCTTTGGTTTCCATGGATTTGAGTTTTGAGGTTCCTTGGAATCCAAAGCAAAAACCTAAATAAAAATCCACATTACTACAAGACTCCTGCTACTAATGGTATTAATGGAGCGTTATGATATCACATCAAGAGCAAATACCCGTTGAGGACTAGCTGTGAAGAAGCAACTCTTACTTAAACCAACATATTACTTAGGCAGCCGTTGAAGGAAAAAATAATACAAACCACATGTATTATAAAATGATTTATGCTTATCACAAATAGAGTGGAATGGTTTCTATGGTGGTCCCACTGCAGTTAAAAAACAGAAACAGAAAGTTATTATTAGTGCTTTAATATCCTACTTCATGATGGAACACATACTTCTCTTGGAGTCAAAGATAATTAAAAGTCCAAAGGCAATTTAAAAAAAAATCACAAAACAAAAAACCCCCACCAGAAATTTATTACCAGTTTAAAATATTAATACAAACAACATCCCTGTACATAGGGCTTTGCAGCAATCCCTGCCTCTAAAACAAAATGCAGTAGCAAGACGCTTAACAATGAACCTCAAGATAAATTTAAAATACGGTCAGAATGTCTCTCCTTGTCCTTTGTGCCCGCCTGTTTCCACAGCTCTGCTCATATTCAACAGCTGAGGGCAAATTACTCCCTGTCTCACACAGGTACCACCAGTATCACTATGGCCCAAGCCTATCTCCATATTACACATTAAAACCCATAATACTGCTCAGTGGAGAACCACTTTTACCCACAGGTCTCAAGCACACACAAGAACACATCAGCATTGCAGTTTTGTGACACTTTTGATAGATCCCTGCCTCCAGGTGGAGATTTGATGTGTCCAAGGTCACAGAAAACAAGAGCAGCAGAACTAGACAAGGGCCCTGGTTTTTTAACTCCTGTTCTCTCTCGACCAAAGATGTTATAGACGAAAAACAAAAGATCCCATCAGTGGTCACAAGCAAAGTTCACAAGCTTTGCTGCACACCACTGGTTTTCCTCTGGTGGAAATATCCTTTCAATGTGCCCATATATTGTGAGAATCAATAATGATAACTCTTTTTTCCCTAATACATCGCTTGTTTTTTAAAGGTTACTTATTCTCTGTGAGAGAATTCACTCTGTGAATACCTTCAATACCTTTTTAATACAGTGTATTATTCAAGGACAGGCAGAGTTTTCCCTTTTGGACACCTTTGTGCTGAGCTGTTAGTTTTTTGTGTGAACAAAGCACCTGCCTGACAAGCAGAATGGCTATCCTAAAGAACCGAGCTGGATCTAAAATAGGAAATTACAACAACATTTTTTGAGGAATTCGCAATTTTTTGCTGATCATTTGTATATGTCCCAGTTACTTATATATTGCATGGTTATTCTGACAAATAAGATGTGATAGTCCTGCAGTGCTAATATAAACAGAGACAGGCTATAAAATAACCAGTCCTTAATATTCCACATGTGGTTTCTTTCTCAACTACAAAAAGTTTTTCAGTTTCCCAAAGGTGAAAAAACCTGTAAAACCAGACTAGGATTTAAGGGAACGTCTCAGTATATTTCTTTTGATGGTCACTGAAAGTTATCAGGGAAGGGGCAGGAGAGTAGTTTAAAAATGCATTTGTTTTTACCAAGATATCCATCAATCAGCACAACTCACTTTTATGCCACACAAACACGATGACATAAAGCCCATTAATCTTTTCCAGCTTAATACCTACTGTCCTTTGAAGATACATGTTTGGAATATCTGAAGGCGACCTCCATTTTTCACAGTTCCCAGTCATAGGGCAGCTGACACAGCCAAGATAATCCTGTATTCAGCGAAACCGGGGGAATGAATGGATTCTGATGAATGTAATTTGCTATCTCAGTGACAAATGGCAAATGGGTAGAGAGGGTGTGCATGCAAATATAACTGCGTTAAATAAAGGCTTGTGAAGGATAGTACTCTGAAAATATCTGATAGGCAGTTTTACAACAACCGTGCCTTTTGGAGGAGATAAATCATCAGCTTACTTAGAGTTATCATTATATCCTCATTGTGGAGCTCCGCTGAATAAGATGGAATTGTGGCACACAATCAAGCAGGGCGTTGTGATCCCATAAGCCAAGTTTTTGCATCACGTTTTACCTTACAACATCAGTTTTTCAGTATCTTTTTAGTATAGCTTGGACTTAAATACCCCAAAGTTCCCACTGATTATGAGCATCATAAACCTGCCTGGGCATCCAAACTGTTGTAGACTAATTCCAAAAAATGGTACATTCCACCAACACCAAAAGTTCTTTGCTGGATTGAGGTGTCACTTCAGAAAATTCTTGTGTTCTTGTAGTACCACACAATATCTACCAATACAATTTCCAGTCCTTCCCAGGGCCAGCAGGAGAATCAGCACTACTTGCTCAGAGCCTACGACTCAAAAGTCAGAATATGCTTGAAAACAGAAACATAATCTCTTCCTTGCCATCATGTTAGTGGCTGCTGCATGACTCTGAACAGAAAACAGCCACAGGTTTTAAAAACACAGAAAGACCAAGTGCTGGTACCTCCTACCCTTCAGACAGGTAGGTATGAGTATCACAGAATCAATCAATAGCCTGGGGTTGGAAGGGACCTTAAACACTTCCTACCCTTCTGCCATGGGCAGAGATACCTCCCACTAGACCAGGTTGCTCAAAACCCCATACAGCCTGGCCCTGAATACTTCCAGGGATGGAACATCCACAGTTTCTCTGGGCAACCTCTTCCAGCTTCTAAATTACGAGTAATTTAAGTTTGGATGCTAGAGCATCCCCTCCTGCCGCAGAAACAGGAGTGCTGATGTCTTGTGGCTGGGACAAGAATGTTGGTTTCTGCCTGTGATGCTGAGAAGTCCTGAGCAGGCTCTTGAGGGTACACAATGAGTGTCTGAACTGCAGAAAAAGGGCAGGAGAAAGAGTTCCTGGAAGTAGCAGATGATGGCTTAAACACCTTTTTAGGTGTGCTGTTACAGGCAGGGTAAAATGCCAGTCATGATAAACTCAGCAACCATTTTCACTGTGAGGTCAAGCAAAGGTTTGACCTCACCTCAGGGGCTGGGGTATGTTTCAACTGCTCACTGCTGTCACTTGGGCTTTCCACATTATTTTCTAAATTATTGACAGAGGAAAAAAAATAGGGCTGGATCTTACAAAGTTGGTTTAAAATTCAACTTGTTTAGTATTTCCATCTAAAGAGGCCAGATGACCCCCACGTACCAAATTATACAAGCACCTAAAACTCATAAAGCTTTGCAAAATGTATAATTTGATTAAGTCGTCCCTCAAACCTAATGCATTTGAGAGCAGTCCCCAAAGAAAACTCCCACTATTTCCCTTGTTTGCTCTCCGTTCTTTAATCATTCTCACCTTCATCCTACATTAATGTTCACGTTAGTCACTCTTTATCCAAAAGCCATTGACTTCAAAGGGGTTTTGGATTAGTGCAGTCAAGTTTTTCCCACCCTGCTGGGAAGATGACAGCAGCACTTTGGACACCAATTTTGTCTGACTACATGTAAGTTTCCAACAATTCAACAAGTGTCATAAATATTACACTTTTAGGGGATGAAGAATGCTCACTTAACCTATATTAGCAGCAATGTACTGCAACTCCATATAGCCTCTGTTTGAGGGAGAACATAGGTAGAGATAACATTGATGTAGAAAGTTAATAATACCTCCCCGATGAGGAGATAAAAACTCCTGTAGTAGAAGCAAAGTGAAAGACCAGCTACAGACCAGGTTAGAAAGCGACAATATACACAGTTTGCAAAACTCTTATTCAGAAAGTTTTAGATAAAAAAGAGCCCTTCTAAACTACAAAAAAAAAAAAAATGCCTTCCCAAGAATATAGGCCACATGGTATAACTTGAAACAGCTCTGAAACCATTGCTCTTACTAAAACCTGTACTGAATCTCATTTATGTAAATATTACCTTATCTCTCTCCTTGAAGAAAATGTTTTACGATTAAGTTATCTGTCATTTAGAGATCAAATTAAACTCATTAATGCAAGCTATTAAAGACCATTTTCCAAGGACAAAGGCTGATTTTCTCAAATACTGTATGTCTCTCATTTTAATGCTGAAGGTAATCTTTTTGCCACCAGAAAAAGACAGAACACGGTAGAAGAGAAAGCTATTAAATTTACAGTACTGCTAGAAAAAACACTTCCATTCTCAGGGTGCTCACTCCAGTATCTCTTACAAAAAGGAGATCAAGATCATTTGCTTACTGCATGTCCCCAGTTACACCCTATTTGTGCCTGAGACACTTAGGTGGGTTCAACAAAGTAAACTGGGTTTTGTCAGATAATGATGATTGTAAAATGATGAGTTATTTTCAAAATGGTTGATTACCAGCATCCTGAAAGAAACCAAGCTAGGAATCTGCATGACCTAAATGCAACCTCTATGTCTTTCTTGATAATCAGAAGGGAGATCAGGAAGAACAACGAGCAGTGAGACAAGAAAATTGGATGTAAAATTTCCAAAAAGCTCAAGGACTTGAGCTGGCAGCTGGGTCAACTCATGCAATGACTGCACTTCAAAGACTGGTTTTCGGATATCTGCACCTGTGAGAGAGTGAGACCAGTAAGGAAGATCTATGCTTGAGACCAGATGTGATTATAGATTTAGCATGGGAGCTGGGACAGCAACCCAGTCAAAATGTCCTCATGTGTGAGGTCATTAAGCCAGCTTGATATGAGAAATGCCTACGACTGAGAATGAGAGGATATTGCAATTCTAATATAGGTTGTTTATGAAAAAAAAATCTTGAGGGATATAAATGTTGACTGTATGCCAACATTTTTCATAAGGATCGAAAAGAGAAAAACGAGATTCATCTCTAAGGGATCACTTTTAAATTAATTTTAATAGATGGTAATAGGCTGACAGTCCTCTGAAAATAGCCAACAGATGTTCCAGCACTTTACCAAGTCCCGATGCCTAACCTTGGGTACACCAATTCCACAAAATCCATCTTCTGGACAGAACTCTGTTTCCGCAGTTGGAATGTTAATGATGGCTCTTAGTGGGTTTTGACTTCCACCACTGTGTTTAGTTGTTCTGTGGGTTTCAGGGCATGAGCCACAGAGGCGAGCAAGCACAGATTTATGTTTTATTAGAAAGGACAAGAAGTTACTTTATTTATGGTACGTTGCTATCTACAGGTAACCTTCACTCCATCTGCTCATCATAAGGTAAAAAGCATCTAAATTACTAGGATGCTGCTCAAATACAATTGAGAACATCAGTGCAATTTATACAAGCTGCTCAAACGCACTGATGCACATAAAGTCTGCAAAACCATTTATTGTCAAAATGTCAATGCTAAATGCACAAAAATGTAACTTATTTTATTCCATTAATTAACAAATGTGTGCACAGCACTTATAAATGTAAAAGCACTTTGAGCACTGAGAGCTAAGTAGCATTATTTTTACTCGTGTGGACGCACTGTATGAATCATACATAATAATCACCTCTTGTGGAAAGTATTTTTGGTCCATCGCCAAAAGCTAACCTAGAGATTTGGCACTTCCGTTCAGTAAAGCATCTCTAAATGGTTCTGTTTGGGTTCCAGCTGGACATTTTCTCCAACACATTCATTACTGGGTCCTTCAGAATGTATACCAGGTAGAAGGTGCCTTCACAACTCTGTAATTAACATCGTATAGCGGGACAGCAAACATTTTACTGCGTTCTCCTTATTTGCCTAAAACATTTGAGAAGACTGGCTCACTAGTGTTAGCTGTGACTTGACTCCTTCTCTTTGATCTGTACAAGATCTAACAGGCGTAATGGATATAACACAGGACTGGGATTCCCTTTCACCTTTGTGAAAGCTGTAGCTTTCAGATTATTTTGTGATCTCCTGGTGAAAAGCATTACATAAGAACTCAATGGTCTCATCATTATCCATCCCCACGCTGTGATTTCTTCCCCTCTGATCCCCCTTCTCTCTGGGCTTTCTTTTTCCCTCTTACCCTTTGTGACTGAGGAGATGCCATGACCATGAGATTTCCTTCCCAAACAAGAGCACAGAGAGCTTTCACCAGGTCACATTTCGTACCTATAAGCACATCTGTTGCAACAGCCTTGAAAAAAAATCTGCCTGGCTATCCTATCCTTGCACAAAATTGCTTCTCCATGATCACATTCATGGGGGAGAGTCTAAAATAACCAGAGACCAAAAAAACTTCACCATTCTCCTGTTCTGATTAGTTAACAGGAACAGTGATGACTTACAGCTGGCCTGAGTACCACCTGTGGTCAGGTTGGCCCCATGTTTCCAGAGGTTTTGGCTTCCTAGCTGACCTGGCGGTGATACACTCCATCCTTGTTATAGCTCTCAAATCAGAAGATATTTTATGCAAGCCTTGTATTTGTTTAAACACATGCCTATCCATAATATAAATTAGTCTGTGTGGGATTAACCTAGCCAAGAATTTCTCTTCTA
>NW_016690251.1:4797796-4864969 GCF_001604755.1 Lepidothrix coronata
TGTCCGGATATTCAGACTTAAAGAGTTTTAAAGACCCTTGTCTGTAACACACCTCACTCATTCCTACTGACAACTCCCCTACTATACCCCAGATACTGATAGGTATATTTATTCAGCATCGTTTTTTATTCTTCAATGGGGAAAGAAAAACAAGAATGGGAAATATCTGATGTGGTTAACATTGATCTATAAAGCTTGCTCCGATTTGCTCCACTTGAAACAGGGAAACCAATTTGGAGATTTTTAAAAAGAAAGAAAAGAAAGGAAGGATATTTGAACTGACTGACTTTGAACAGATGAAACCTTTTACAGTGTTTACAGTGTCAGCTTACAAACCTTTCCCGGGGCAGCTACACTGCATATCTTATCCATAAGGTAAACACAACAAGGTCCCACACCGGCTCCCAGCATCGCGGGGCTGTGCAGGACCCACACAGCAAAGCTCGGCTCTGGGGGGCCTGGGATCAAAGCAAGGGGTGCCCCAAGTCCATCACATTGCTCAGCACCC
Source organism: Lepidothrix coronata (assembly GCF_001604755.1). Classification (NCBI taxonomy): domain Eukaryota; kingdom Metazoa; phylum Chordata; class Aves; order Passeriformes; family Pipridae; genus Lepidothrix; species Lepidothrix coronata. The sequence continues at coordinate 4,798,305 of NW_016690251.1, forward strand.
ACTCCCATGCTGCCTGGTTCCATGGCGAGCTCTCAGTCTTCCCCACTCACAAAGCAACATCTTTATCTCATTTTAGCCAGACAGAAACAGAGAAAGAGCAGGAAAGGCAGAGGAGAGTCGGCTGCTGTGACTGAGCGGGCTGGTCCTGCTGCATGTGCAGCTGCCAGAGAGTTACAGCATTTTCCAACAGCAAAGCCTCTCACCTGGCACCTCACTTTCATGCGTTTGCTCCGCAGGTTCAGTAATACTCGGTGTTAAAAGTCCATATGGCACAGCTAGTACTCCAGATATATACATTATTCAATAATAATAAGCTACAGACTTATGTAATACTCTCCACTGGTTTTAAATCTGATGTAGGTGGAGGGGGAACAAAGGAAAGAATAAAAGCACATCTCATGAAAATGTTGTAAATAAACCATTTCAAGTGAAACAACCAACTCCATGACAGACATGAGTCTATCTGGCACCTCTTTTCAATAACTCCCACCTATTCCCAGTTCTCTGCAGCCTTGAGCACCGAGAGGACAGGGTGTTCTTGATCTCACAGAAAGGGTAATTTGGGGCTCTTTTCGCCATCACACAGCCAGGACCTGCCTGTAACACCTACGGAGCTAAGCAGCTCCATCCAGATTAATTAGTTCTGATTTCACCCGCAAGTACAAATGGAGCATCCACGAAGCTGATCTCGGAGATGACTCCAACTGATTTACCTTCTGACTCCAATGCTCAGTAGTCCCATGTTAAAACCCACACAGCATGCCCCTGCATTTACATTATTCATCATTATCAAAACCAAATTATTACTTGCTGTGGATCACATCACCCCCACCCAAAGCTCCATGTTCTTGTATCTGGTAACTCACTTAAATTTCACTTCTGTAAGTCTAATGTGCTGAGTGATAACTTGAACACGTCTAAATCTCTGAAAAGTCAAATCAATTTTCTCACATATTTTCTGTTACAAAAATATCTGCTCCAGGGCTGTGATTTTTATGCCAAGTTTCAAAGCACAATGACTGTATACAGTTAAATTACAACCCTCTAAAATGTGGATTTATAATACATATAATGGAAGTCCTATAACTGTAACATTTCAAATGTGACATCTCTACAAATGCCAGTTTTCAAGGGATGTTATATGGTGGTTTGAACTGCTTCTTGATCCACAGCCAGATGATGCTTTCTTGAGGGAAGAACACTTTCCTTATATGTTTTATTATGCAGGATGAAGATGGCATCTTCCTCCTTAGAAGGAAACTCTGCCTACTCACAAGAGATTCTGTTGGAGTGATTGAGCTTCTGTGGGACTAACACAGCATTCAGTTCATACTGCCTCATTCTGTCTGCAGAACTGAAAACATACTGTTGCCGTAAACACCATGTTTAAATAGTTAACCACCCAAAATCATGACAGTTTAAAAAATCACAGCATTTCACAAACTAATAAATGTGGGCATTTCTTCTGCCTTGTCATTTCTGAGCTTTTAGGAACTCAGGTGAGACTTTCACCTGTGTTTTCCAACTACAAAAGACCAGAATATATTAAAAGCACGCCCACAAAATAGTTTAAAACCCATAATATCTGTGTCTTGTAAGCCTACAAAGAAAGGCTTTGAGAAAAACATCAAATATCAGAAGAGCTGGCAACAATAAGACTGCTATCCATTCTTCAGAAGTAGAGGAATACCAGAAAAACACCAAAGCAGAGGCCTATGACCTGGTTCAAACTCCCTGATATGATTTGCAAGGTTGCTCCGGCTCCCATCTGTTCATGCTGAACTCAGTCGGGCTCCTTTGATCGTGAGGGGACCTGGGTCAGGCTCACCTGTGATGACCCTTGCACACTTCTGCCTCTATGGAAGAGGACAACAGGTCACATCCCTCCTGCCATTAGCTGTATATAAGTGTCTCTGCATGGATATTTTCTCTTTACTGTGCTGAAAAGTGAGGCAGCATCTTTTTGGTGTAGAATGGATGATTTTCTCCTGCAACATCCAAGAAGGGATGATTTGAAGCAGCAGCAGAAGGAACAGCTCTGGGAATGAACCTTGGTTCTTGCTGCACTTTTCTTGCCATGTGCCTCAGGATGTACTGTCACTTGGATCTGTGTTCCTAGGCTTCATTTCCCTGCAGAGCTCTTCCACTGGAGCCCGGAATGCCACACTAGGGAATAACCCCAATGATGCGGAGGACCTGCTGCAGCACTGCTGCCAGGCATGGAGCAAGCCATGGAGCTGCAGCTGGCTGAAGCTCACAGTCACAAAGCTACCACTATCCTAACCCTTCCTTCATTAAGAAAAAAAGGGACAAGACGACTCAAAAATAATCAAGAGGATCTTGCCTATAGCCTTGGAAGCCTTTGTGGAGCTTCCCATAAACAATGTTTCAACATAACTTATCAAGTTTATCTGGAAAGTTAATGGCTTCAACAATATTGCCTGTTGCCAACTCCTGTGAGTGAGTTGGTTGATCTGGGGGTCCATGATACGAGGGGGTAAGTGGGGAGGTGCTGCAGACAGGATTCCTTCAGTAAACATCAGTACAACTTGAAAAGAAAATGCCGTTTTCAATAAACAGTACAGCCATGGACAGGTTTTAAAGCCTGAAAACTAAAAGTAGCCATTAAAAATACTTTCAATCAGAGGAACCAAAACGTGCTCCTTGTTGAAATGAGAAAAGTACACAAATCACAATTTTTAGGAGTTTTTATGGGTTTTTTTTACCCCATCATAACATTCAGAACCATCTACTTCCTTTATATTCATGTTGTGTTTATTTAAAAGGTTCAATCTGCCTTAATTCAGAGCAATTTTGATTGAATGGTTTTTTGTCCTTCTTTTATGTGCTATTCTTTTTCTTTTCTTTTCTTTTTTTTTTTTCTTTCCTCCTGTGAAGCCAGGCTATAGCAGCTCATCAAAAGGAAGCAAGGCAGACTGAATTTTCTCTTACTTGTTATTGTGATATAGCTACAGCGGGCAATCTGATCTCATCATGAAACAATTGCAGTAAAGATATCTAAGTGGATGTCACAGCTCTGCTGAAAGATAATAAAGTGAAATGAACCAAAAAAACAATCTTTCCAATACAAATCACATAGTTAAGTTGTAGTGAGTTGCAAACAGAATACGAGTGCAGGAGGACGGAGATGGAGCCAGAAATGCCCAACTAACACTTTTATATTATTTTTAACACATTTGGGGAGTGCATAATTAAGGGATTTACAGCATTAAAATCTGGAGCTGTTGTGCAGCACTGCACTAAATGAGACGATCAGTAACAAGGGAAAGGGTGAATTACACCACCTTCCACTGCAGTTTGAACTACTCTCTCATAAGATAAACACTATTGATTGCTTTTAAGCCGCCTCTCTATTAGAAAGAGACTTCTAATTTTGGGAAATCAATAATAAAAGATGGTGGAAACCCCCCAGATTCTCTTCACATAAGCCTGCAAAAAGGAGAGGGCAGAACCTCACATTAAACTGGAAGATCATCCCTGATGTGCAGGGTAGAGGATTTGTCCCTTGGGCTGTGTTCTTCTTCAGCGCTGAATCTGCATCAGCATCTACAAACTATTGTTTTAATTTCCTGACAGAAAAAAATGTCCTGCCATGCATGTTTTAACATTTTTTTTAATTATTATTTTTTATCTCAGCTCTGCCTTCAGTGCTTGAAAATTAATTCCTTAAGTAGTTTAACAAATATCCTTTCTTTTCTAAAGTAAAGACTTTTGTTGGAGACCAAAATAGCATCAGCTTTCAAGCTGTGGGGTCCTTTCTTCTTCTTTTGTCTATTTAACAGCAAAGGAACGGGTGGTGGTATTGAATTACCAAAGCTGATGTGCTGGGAGGCTATTTGAATCTCTGTTTTCTGGTGGTGTTTTTTTGGAGGAGGGCTGCTTTTAAAGGCCTATACTATATAATCCCAACAGACAATGCCAAATCTCTAAGAACAGATATACACAGAACACTTCATAAGGCATATTTAGGCAGACATTGTGTATTATCTACCACGCAAGATGCCCAAAGAGCCTTCCAAGAAAAACACCAACACCGACTAAACCCAGGCCAAGGATTTTCTCATTAGCATGAGCAGAGGTTAGACAGGCACACAGCATTTCCCCCATCTGTTTCCATTTACAGAGGCAACCACTCCTAGGAATATTATACCTAATACACAGCTGGATAGTCTACAAAGAAATAGTTGTGGGTTTTGCCTGACTTCTGCCACTAAACTCCTGTCTGCTTGGAATTCACATGATTTCCTCTGAAACTGGTGAGGTTTACCCTAATATGACACTGCTTTTCTTACAGTCTAAGAGGGAATGGTCATCCCAGGGTGGTATTAAAACAGCAATTTCTCTGGTGACTCTCTTGTTAAAGCAATTACCTGTGGCCATTATCTGAATGTATCACTTAAGTCTTTGATGGCAAAATAAATAAGACAGAACAAAAATAGCTAGCAAATACCAGGAGATAATTGTGTGGTTAACCCTATAAATGACAGTGTTATGAGAACAGCAGAGGAATTTTTAATAAAGTAATCACAAACAGATTAATAGCTTGGAAAGCAACAGGGGATTTTCTCTTCCACAGCAGCAGGATTTTCAGCAGACTCAAACCAGTTCTTGTCTAAGTAGAATTGTGCTTATCTGTATCCATCTCCCCTGATCGCCTCACTTCTCACCATAAAGGGAAATCAATACGAGGACTTGTTATTCAGAGGAGTCTCAAGAGTCAGGCACCGTGATCACACCTCTAATCCTGCAGGAATCTATTTCCAACAACTACATCATCTCCAATGCAACAGGCACATTGTTTACAGCTGCTCTGCAAAGCCTATGACACAGGGAAGGAAATAAAACCAGATATGGGGTATCCACGCTGACCTCCTACCTCTGGGTCTGACTCAGTACCAAGGGTTGTTGCACTAAAATAATCCTTGTGATTGCTCGCATTTCTAGGATGGAGACCTCTGCTATTAGAGAAAATTCCTTGATTCTCTGCACAGTGCCTGTGGATGGATTTCTCTCACGCTCATTTGGCTGATCAATTAGGAAAACAAGGGCAGCAGAAGGGTTAACCATCGATCTCCGGGTTCCCCTGGCATGCCAGGGAGCTGCTGCTAATAACACTGGTGGCAGTTTCCTGAGCCGTAACTCCCAGCGTGATGAGAACAGCTTCTGATCTGATGAAAATTCCTCCCTCGCTGCAGCAAAACACCCCATCGTTTAAAAGTTTTGAATGTGCTAACAGCTAATTTATTAAAGGAACTCCTGCCGTGTCCATGTTTACAGGGCTCAGGCTGCATACAAAGGAAAAGCCTATTCCAGGCACATAAGGGGAGCAGAAGGGAGCTATATTTTTGGAAAGGCAGCACAGTGTGCCAGAAGAAGGGCTGGACTGATGAAAGGAACAGCTATGATGTTGCACTGAGACCTTTTTCAGCCTTGACTAAAATGAGCACAATTATGGATTGGAAAAGGAGAATAAATGAGAATAAGATGTATTTTACAAACGGTGAAACAAAGCAAAATGAGTTCAGTCTACAAGTTTTGAAAAATGTAAGTTTCCTAGATGCTTACATGAAAAATGTAAGTTACCTAGATATGGTAATGAAGGTAAATGAATGTGCATTGTAGACAGACATTTTAACCAATGTCTTGTTGTGGAGGGTTTTCTCTTTTTTGGAAGGTTCATACTACAAATCTCTATAAATCTCAGGCTAAAATTTCTAAAATTTCTAAAAACTAGTCTCTCCCCCAAACCAGTGGCATAAAAGGAATGGAGAGAAAGGGAGGCTGCATCTTCCAAAGATTTTAACCAAGAAAATAAGATATCTTCCACAAATTTTGAACAAGACAAATCCCTCATCTTCTGCCCAAAAACACTGTAACAGACATTTTCAGCCATCTCTAATAACAATCACATTCCAGATGTCTCTCTGACAAGCTGTTAGACTGCCAAAGCCTGAACATGGAAGAAGTCCAAGAAAGAATTAGGTGTCCTCCACATCTAACAACATTACCTCATTACCTGCAAGTAAATATTAGGCACAGCCTGAGTTAGAAAATAAGGCTAAGTGCAAGGAGCACCTGGTTAACAAGCTAATGGGCTAAATAATTCTGTATAATTTCCAGACACTAACACTTATGTGTTAGATTTCCTCCTCCCAGCTGTGTCCCTTTGCTGAGAAGTATTCATAAAATAATCTTAACAACTTTACAGTATTCATTTAATTTAAATATATACACTTCAGCTTTCACTAAAATCCCATTGTTGTAAGCCAACCACTCGATGTGTTGTCAAGTGACACTCCAACGAGGACGATTTTTAATGGGCTTTAAGTAGCTGAGGGGAAAGAAGTAAAAGCATGGATTGAACACGATGCTGAAGGTACCTGTATCTTTTTGAGGCACTGCCTCCTCCTCTGGCCCTCTGATATATGCTCTATGGAAATATACGTTTCTATAACAAGCATGCATAAATATGTTGACATTACCTTTTCCTTTTTTCATTCTGCCTATTTTTGAAGAATCAATGTAAAATACATCCACAGTATTTTTGGCTCTGTGAATAAATTTACATATTAAATAGCACTAATTGTAAGCAGCAATGTTCTGCTCCTTGCAGTGCACAATCCATAGGATCCACATATGTCTAGATTAACAACTCCTTGCCTTGGTGGGACCCCAAAACAAACGGCATGTGGTCCTTCCAGCACAGCACAGTCACATGTGTGATGGGCTGCTCTATGCTCAAGGTGTTCCTCATTCAACTTTACCTTTCACCTATCCCTTACTAATTCTAGTCCCCAAAATCTCCTGGAAAGAAGAATTGTGTTCCTAAATCCTTAAGTGTGTACTATGTTTAATCCTTTCTCTCTTCCAAGGAAGCTGCTCACAGCACTGCTCCATCTGCCGAAGTCTTGTTCCATCCCCATTTGCCCAAGCTGTGATACTGTCACTGCCTCGTGCTTCCTCTGACTTTTGAAGCAGTCAGATCTCCGTGTGTTGGCTAGTTTCATCCTCTGAAGTACTGTTAATATGTCAATTTACCTCAAAATGCTTAATAGTCATCTTCCATCTACCATTTTCCTTCAAACTTGCCTTATAAACAGATGTATCTCCAACTTCTCCACCAAGGACTCATCAATCTTCTGAAGCTGGTCATCAGTCTTTCTAGTGCTTTAGCTCCCTACACCAGAGAGGTGCCTAAACAACATTTTCCATCACCATTCTTCTCAGGGGGAAACCCTAAGCCTCATCAGTGCCTGATGTGGTCGACCAGATGTGGCTCCACATCACTATCAGGAAAGCTGAGTGGTGATGTCCACAGTAGGGATATTGGAAAACAAATAAAAATCAGGTACAAGAAAAAAGGACAAGAAAAAACTAGTCTTGGGGAACACACAGAAGAGGATTAAACCTCAGGGTTTAATCAGTAGGAGACCTTACTGCAGTGCCAGGGCTGTGAAGTCACTTGAGGGGTTATTTTGATGCTCAGCCTATGGATCCCTGTGCTTTTGCAGCTATGGATGCACATATTTTTCTCACCTTGTCTGCAGCTTGTTCACTGTGATATTGGCTGGTAGCACTACTGGGCTCATCATCTCTTTAGTTATCACATTACTGTCTCTGTTAAAAAACCATCCTACATCACTCTTCTGAGGTTTCTTAGGTTGCTCTAAATATTTTGCTTATAAACAAGTCTGTGACATTTGATGTGAAGTCATTCATAATTATAAGGTACTGAAAATACATAAAAAATAACCCAACATATTTTTTGTGTCTGTACTATTGCAGTGGTTATAATATGGATGCACTCAGCTAAGAGGGAAAAATGTTTTAATATCCATTTGCAAGGGGCCAGAAAACATCCCTTCTGAAGGTTAGGTATTAAATTAAATGAAGACAAATTCCTTATTTATGGATGATACTCCCGTAGAGGTCACCACAAGGCCAGAGAAAGATGTAAAAAATATTTTATACATCACCCTTCTAGACCGTAATAAGGGAAAAAGTCATGATGTGTCATGAAAATGTTGTGGATGCAGCAATTCTGCTGTCCCCTCCCAATGCAGCATCTCTGAGGACTGGTAATTTCATCTGATAATGCATGCATCAATCTGAGATATTCAAAAGAGTCTGAATTATTTTGAAGCACCTTTCTGATGTGCTTTCAGAAGCTCTGCCACTAACAAGCTGCTTCCTTCAGTGCTTTTGATTATTTTTTCTAAGCTGTTGGAGGTTTTGATGGCAGTCATGAACCAGTTTCCACAACCAATTTCAGTCCATAAAAGCAAATTAGGCAGAGAAAAATTCTCATTTCTTATTGGGACTGCATTTTCCTGTTTGTCCCATATATTCCAGGAAATCCTGGTCATCGTATGGATCATAAAGGCTAAGTCTGTCACCTTGTGAGGATGTAGACATCAGCCTCCAGTGCTGATAAGGAGCCATAATTACCAAATCATAATTGGTTAAAGGATGCTGGTTGGGTTTGTGGTTGTTCGGGTTTTTTTTTTTTATTTTATTTTTTAAGTTCTAGCTTTCATTGATCAAAAAAAAAAAAGAGGAAAACTCCAGTAGAGATCAGTTATTTCCAAAGGTATATTTAAGTTCAAGAGTCAGAGCACTGATTTTTGGCAGTCTCAAAAAATGATACTGCAAACAGAAAGAGCAGAAGCAATATCCAGGGCAGTGTCTCTGAAGAGACGTGTCAGATCTGTTCACCAGCTAAGCCCAGCAAATTCTGCCATCATTTAGTACCACAGCAATGTCTGTCTGCCTTCTCCCAATAGACAAGAATATTTAAAGACCCGTTACTTATGCTCTCTCTAATCACCTGCTCCGAGCCTGTGGCTGGGGACTAATTACAGTAACTACTAAAAAACCCAAAACATATATTATGCTGTGTATTTTACTGAAAATATACTATAATGAATTTCAATGGGAGAAGAAAGGGTATTTAAATCTCCCGGCAGAAATGTGGATTTATGAAAAATCAGCCTCTAGGATGAGCTGATGAGAAGAAAGTATTGGTACCTATATGCTAACAAGATTTCTGACACAGGTACCCCCGTAGGTCAAATAACTGACCAAAAAAACCTCAGCTCTTTAACAGTGAACTGTAGACTAGTTTCAACCTGACAAGCACTGTACAAGACCAGGTTGGATATGGGGCTCTGAGCAACCTGGTCTAGTGGAAGGTGTCCCTGATCACAGCAGGGGGGTTGGAAATAGATGCTCTTTAAGATCTCTTCTAACCCAAACCGTTCTGTGCTTCTATAAGTACAAGCTGGATGGAAAAATTATTCTCAGAGGACAAACAGAACTTATGAAGTTTCACACTGCTTTAAAGGACCCATGTGAGGATTAGACAGCAGTTTCTAACATTTTCTCTATTTCTTTTTCATTCCTTTTTACTTTCCCTAAAATAAAAGCAGGATGTATTCCTCCAGCTCCTCTGGTTTTGGACAGCTATAGCTTTCTCTTGGATTTTCTTGGAGGGAAGAGAACTTGTAATTCATAACATATTGTTGTCAAAATCTTCATGTCATACCTGGCAGATGGCTCGATAAATAAACTAGGAACATCAATAAACACAGAAAAGAGCTGTTCTTTAAAGGGGAAGTACGGTCTCAATCCTTGCTAGTGCACATAGTGCAGCTCTGGCATACGCAGATGAAGGATCAGGTCACACATAGGTCCCTGAAAGAGCCGTGGGCCGGGGACTCACAGATAAGACTCACACTGTCCCTACTTCCCTATTTCACAGGGCAGCTTCTCTGCACAACCATGGTTTCTTTGCTTCTCTTCAAGCACCAAAATCAGCCCCAACCTATAATGAACTCTGTCCATTGAAACGGGGGGAAACCTTTTCTCACCCTCTACGCCAAGCTGCACAGAAAGGAAGGAAAACCTATGCCAGTGTCAACTGGATGAGAAAGTGAAAAGACCAGGCAATTCTGAAGGGTGGATTTACAGTCAGAAAATTCCCTCCTTTTACCTTATACATTAAGGAAAAAAAGAAAATCTGAGAATAAAGAAGGAATCATTTCAGCTTTCCTGCACAGAAGGGCAAAAAGCAGCTTCAGCTACCAACTTCATTATTTTTGCAGCCTTCCAAATTACGGCTCAAACAAACTGCTCTCAGTTCTAACATTTGTTTCTGGTTTCAGACTAGTAGAAATCTAATTTCCTTCTCCCCAAGAGCAAATGTCAGCACAAGCGGGATCTGAAATTTGTTGCTTGACACCTGCAGCAAAGAGCTAAATTGAGAGTAATATTTCAAAGAGGTACTTGGGAGGTATGTGCTTAAATTTGGTTAAAAGGCAAGCAGGCTTGGGTACAGTTTGCCTGAACTCTGCCTCTAAAACATATCCCCCACTCCCCTGGACTGATCCAAGGCAAAGGAAAGGGAACTGCTAGAACCTCACTGATTGGAACCATGTGGGCCAAATGTGGTGTTTTAGGAAACTTCATAAGTCTGGCTCAGAAATAAGTATTACAATTTTACACTTCTAAACACACAGGCCAAATGAGCCTGTCTAGTTTTTACACAGAATCAAATGGTTTGGGTTGAAAGGGACCTTAAAGACCATCTGGTTCCAACTTCCCTGCCATGGGAAGGGACACCTTCCACTAGACCAGGTTACTCAGAGTCCTATTAAACCTGGCCTTGAACACTTCCACAGATGGGGTAGCCACTGTCTATCACCATCCTACATATTTTCTGGATTAACAGTCAAAACAGTTGACAATTGAAATTAATGCCTCATATTTGTGATTCAGGATCATTCCAAAGTAAAATCCTGAAGGTGACACACAGTCAGCATCCTCAATCCTCCCAGCCTTGCTCTGGTGTCCAGATTTCGATCCCACTGCATGCAACCTGCCTATTGAGTTTTCCAAGAAGAAATCTGCAACCAGGCTGTGAGCTACTAAATGCAACCCAGGGATTTCCGGACAGTTTATGGCACTCAGCATCCCATAAATAACCATTCAGAAATTCAGCATTTAAATGCAGCAAATCAGAATATGCCTGTAATGATATTTATTGATGTTTACTCTAGTTCATCTGTAAAATGCACTGTTCCAACCCGACGGTTGGGCAGTGCAACATGCGAGCTACCTTGTGGTTTGGTGCTCCAGGCTGAGAAAGCAGGCCAAGTCCCGGCCAGTTCTGATTTCATGTAACAAAGCTCACGAATTAACTGTGTTTTACCACTCAACTGGTATAGCTCGTGTAATCCTTGCGGTTCAACTGCTTGGCACAGTCCTGAAGTTTGCAGTGCAGCTTTCTCGTTTTGGGAATGGGTCCCTGAGCTTTAAACCACACCGACAACTTCTGTTTGAAGATGTCAAAGTGGGTTCTGAGTTGTCACATAGGTCTGAATAGACACGTACCTTATTAATATATAAACAAATGCACAGTCAGGACAACCAAGCCATGGAAATGTAAGCAGGGAACGAGGTAAGACTAAAAATCAAATAAAAATCAAATTGCATGCCTTTTTGTCCTTTGCTACAAACACGGCAGTATAAAAACTTATGTAGCATTTCAGCTTACTAGAGCTAACATTGCTTCCACAACATAAAAGGATAAAACAAAACTAAAAGAATGCAACAGATCTTAAATGGACCTAAACTGGCACAGCTCCATTAAAGTCATAGGGACCAAGGTTAGAATCCAGTCATCTTCCATGTAGAAATAGCAATATTTGGATAGGGTAACAACTATAAGAAATTCCACTGGCATGGAGTTGCTTTAATCTTCAAATCAAGCAATGTCTCAAAGGCGCTAACTGGAAGACTGCCATTACTTTCAGCACCCTCTTCTAAAGCTGCCACAGAACCAATAATTAATGCAAAGGGCAGATTATGCACATGCAGTAGTACAAACATATTAAAAGTTCTGATTTAAGTTAAAAAAAAAAAGATTGCCTGCAGCCTGCCACCCACAGGGACCATTTCACTATTTTTAAGTCAATTAGTTCAACTTCTCTCAAAAGTCAGCCCTCTCTATCCTCGTTAGTGGTGACAAACACAGTTTACTGCACTTATTATTCCTTTAACAGATCATTAGAACTGGAATACATCAGTGTCAAAGGATCTAAAGGTCATTTATCATCAATTTCTTGAAACACAAAACAAAAGACAAAAGCCATCCAAAATATCCAGAAGGACTGCAATTACTGTAAATAGAATATATGAGGAAACTGAGACAAAACCCCAGTGATATCTGTATTTGTGGATAATTTACAAAAGAACTAAAATAAAGTGGGAATCACACAAGAGATCTTTCCAGCTCCTACAGGATGAAACCCAAATTATATTTCCTTTTAAAAGTGGAATCACGTTCAAAACCCAACAGGATGGTTCTCAGATACTGTATTGATGAGGAGCACTGATGTACCAACAGCAGGAGGCGTCTGACCCACAGATACCATGTGATGCAGTATATCCTGTTACAAGAACCATCATTCAGAAAATGCCATAATCACTATTAAATCTGGTTGTTTTCCAGGATAGCAACTGCACAGATCCAGCAAATGTCCACAGAAACCATAGAGTTCATTATTACTCACTTGCATTGGTCTTTTCCATAAATGTCGTATTTTGATAAAAATTATCAGATGCATTTTAGGAAAAACAGTTAAGCTTTCTGCATGAAAAATTAATCATTACGTATAATTACAACATAATAATAGGAATTACCGAATAAATAATCTCATCCATTCCTATACGGAAAATGCCTCTAGATGCCTTTAGCTGAAACTAATTGAGTTGAACAGGAAAATAGTCTGAAAAGCTGAAGAATTTATCAGAGAATGACAAGCTTTTTATATAGTTTTGAACCATCTTATGATTTCTATCCCATGGGCATAACACTCTGTGCTTCATTTTTTAAAAATACCTCTGCAGAAATATTATCATTACTTCTTATATTTTACAGTAATTTTTCATAAGGGAAACAGTTTCACATTCAGGGAAATATTTAGTACATAAAAAAGACTTAACTGTGTACGCATTACTCTGGGAAAAATAAATGAAATGGGCATTTAAAAAGCAGGAGAATCAAAACAAATGGAAGTTCTTAAAGACATGGTGCAACAAAAATCCTACCCAAAATGGATCAAGAAAAAATTGTCTATAGCCCACACCTGAGAGGCTATTAAAAATATAGATATAATGATTGGATAAAGATCCTTTCTGATATCCGTGCAGATGAGCTCTAGCCTGGCTTTGCATTATGAGTCCAGCCAAGGTCAGCAGGGAAAGCTGAGGGAGGAATCCCAAATGCCAGCCCTAAGAGCATCCAGTGCTCTCTCCCCTCAGGCAGCAGGAGCAGGGTTCACAGCCAGCATGTGAAAAGCTGGCAGAGGGTTGAAGTGAAGCAGAATGATGTCCTCTGAAAATCTGGAGGGTTTGGAGGGCATCACTGTGTCCTGATGAAAGCATCCTCTGCAGGTGAGAGGTGATTTACTACCAAGACCCTTTCGGTCATAAAACACGATGCTTTCTGCCAAGGCTGTGATTTTACATTTGAGAATTTGGGTTAGAGGCAAAGAAAGGTGATCAAGTTAAGGCAAGTTAATGATTTTCAGCTCCTCACCTGAGCACAGCAACCCAGCATCAGACATTTGTAAGTGAAACACTAACTGGCAGCACAAGAACCCCATAATTTTAATTAAGGCTCACTTATTATGCAGCATCATAAGCCACTTAAAATGGAACATTACAGAAACACCTGCATTTTTTTCTATATGGACAAATTAGATCCACTGACAGGATCTTCTAATTTTACCCAAACCCATGCAGGTCAAGAAGACAGTTTTGTAAAAGCATTAATGGTTTAATGCTCTGAATTAATGTGGAGAAGCCTCAATTAGTCAACTTCTTCCCTTAGGGAAATCTCTCCTCTCTATGTTTATTTTAATTAAATACCAAACGATGTCACTAAACACATCCCTGGCACCGTGCAGGAAACAACGTAGTTAATCTGATTTTTTTTTTCTCTTTGAGGATATAAAGACAAAATGCATTCAGAGGAGGAGATAGCTGCTTTTAAAATGCAGCACTGATATTCCCTACCTAACATAATAAATTGGAAAACACAAATGCATCTAATGCATATTTATGAAAGGCAGCATTTAACTGCTCTATAATATTCTGAATAAAACACTGTGGAAGGTCTGTGCAGCTTATTCTGGAGGTGGTACCACATGCGTGCAAGAGCAGAGGTGCAGACACCACAGGTCAGGTGTCAGGCACAAACCAACAAATCTCTTTGCTTGTTATGGAGTAATGATGAGGGATGGCAAAGGTCCCTGTGTGGGCACCTGCTCCTGCATCCACGTGCACCCAGCTCACAGATGAGACCACTGGTGCCTACAACAACAGGTACATTATGTTCTACTGTCCTTCAGTATTCCCTTTAACTTCATAAAAAAATGAACTTGTTTGAAAAATCCACTTTTCAAGACAAGTAGCCTGAGACATTTCACAGGGCCCCAGTGTTCAGCATTATTAATGTTCTATAAGCTTTTTCACCATGTCTTTACTAAATAAAACATCAGCTGAACCCTCCTAAAGCTCTACAGATATATGAGGCAGTTGTTAACTATATTTATATGGGACGTTTCTGCCTTGCTGCTATAAACTATTCTGACTGCAGTGGATTCTGATTCAGCACTTTCGGGTGTAAAATTCATGCAAAAAGGAGAAAATCTGGTTTGTTAATTTCCTATGGAAACAGTAAGGAAAATCATGCTTAATTAACTCATGTGCAAACATATTAATATGTAAGAGCACGCATCCATATCTGAGAAATAGCTGTGCAGTGGTACCAGCCAACATAATGGGAAAAAAAGAGTCAAAAATCTTTTTTCTGTAATGTACATCATTAGTAATAAGGGTCCCTTGTAGTTAAACCAAAAATTACTGCAAGAGTTGCAAGGACAGCTACTATTCCCCATATATATTTATACATACTTAAAATGTAAATTCTAAATATAAAATATTATGCATCTATATTTAATATCTTATATAACATTTACCTTATTATATATATAATATAAACATATTGTTATTTGTATTTATTACATATATAAATATATATTATATTACATATTATATTATTATTTTCTATCTATCTACCTACCTATCTGTCTACCCATACCCATGCCCAGCCTGTCCAGCCACTGCTGGACACTGAATGTGCTCGAGGAAATGAAGATGATGCTTCTACGTCGGTTATGCAGAGGTAGCTTTGGCTGGAGAAGAAGGATGTATAGGGCCTTAATGTACAGAGCTAGTGGCTGGGGACAGGATGCAGTTCCCATCCAGCCTGTGCTTTCTGTGCAAGGGCATCCAGGAAAGATTTCCTTCCCTTCTGCTCCTCTTCTCCAGGCTTTGGGCAGTCTGGTCTAGGGGAACGTGTCTCTGCCCATGGCACAGGGTCAGAATAAGATGAGCTTTAAGGTCCCCTCCAACCCAAATCATTCCATGATTCTAAGAAATCCCAAACTCTGAATTCTTCAATTCCCTGAGTTTAGTTCAAGCCAATTTTTGAACTAAGGCAGTTTTGCATTTAGCAGCAATCTCACTAATAGATGGCCACTGGCCACTGACCGTGGGCTCATGCCCAGAGTATGTCAACTTCAGCTCTGAAACACAGGAGATGCTATGTCAGTACAGACCCAGGGTCCAGCATCCTTGTCAGTGCCAGATGCTTCAAAACAAGTTAGATTCAATTTTGCTGCTAGCAAGATTAATTCACATACTAATCAACTCAGCTGAAACCATGACAGCGGTGAGCCCCAGACCAGATTTTGACCCTCAATGTACAATTTCCAGCATGAGAAACAAGAAAGATTTCTTCTGACCACAACAGATGATGCCCTGGAGCAAAAGTGACTGGAGAGAAGATTGGCACGCAGTGGTAATTTCATTTAAGCTAGTGTAACCAATTTGGGGGTTTGATCTTTGAGAATAATGGTACAGGATAACATTTTCAGAAGTGCCCTGAGCAACCTTAGCCCTTTGGCTCTGCTGGCTTTTGGTGGGTTAATACACTAAATCACCCAGGGACATTTGAAAACTTTGCCAGTACACTTGAAGTCCTACAGGTAAACCAAGAGAGGCAACCTGGCTTTGCACTGTAAGCTCCATGGGGCTTTTTTTGAGGGAGCAGAAGCAGCTTTTTTTCCATCCTTGGTCTGCACCAATTTTTCATGGCCAGCAGAGCAGCAGTTGTCACACCTCCACGGCTTCACCCCACAGCATTAGGAGAAACATGAGAAATGGGAATCTGATAAGACTTGATAGACAAGTCCCCAGTTTGTGTTCATCTGACCGGTTCCAGAATGGAGCAAATGCACTCCCCCTTCCTAAAAGTTAATGGGAATTTTCCTTGGGGCAGCCTGGTTTTAGTTTTCCTGGCATGAAGAGCTTTTATGAGGCACATTGCAAAGAGGAAGAGTATGTGATGCTTAGTGCCAGGATAAGAAACGCATCAGAAATGTAAGGCAGTTAATTTTGAACACTATTTTTAATTACAGACATTTCATTATTTATTTTGCACTCTGAACAGCTTATCAGGATGATCCATTCCTCGTATCATTAATTAAATTCCTTTGGCATAATATAACATTTCAGATCCCCTGTTCTGCTCATTGTGTGGCCACAATATCACCTCATCTCTCTGAATCTTCATTTCCTTGGAATTACAGGTTGTTTGTTTTCTTTAATTCTCCCAAATTCTGTTCTCTGAGTTTTCTTTTTACGCTGAATGTTGAAATGACATATCCAGAACAACACCGTGTATCACTACTGGTTTGCAAAGTATATTCCCAGCTTAATGGATTGGGTAAAGCTCTCTTTCAGGTGGGAATGTACTGCAGATGGACCATTTTTCCTGTGGTAGAGCAACATGAATATGGATATCCAGCTGCAGTGCTTAGGTGTAATCAGGGAGGGAGATGCAAAAACACAATGACAAGAAGGTCAATATGTTTTGTCTAATAACAAATCCTACTGCTGGTGCAGCTGAAGGGAAAGGCAGGCATTAAGAGAAATATATTCCAATAATTGCTTCATTCTGGGAAATGTGATAATTGCGTATGCATACAGTAGCCAACGGAGACCAATGGCAGAAGATATGGAAATGCATTTGGAAATGCATTAAAAACCCAGATTAATACACAGTAAATAGTGAAAAGATGTATTACAATAAATACATAATTTATGTGCATCTAAGTATTCTTAAAATTGGGGAAAGCCTGGCATGTTCACACACACACACCTCTGACTGCAAGTATACTCACACCCAGCCTGTGTAAGCTGACATGTTAAATATTAAATGAGGCACTAGAGCAAGCTCACCACAGGAAGATTCGGCTATGAACAGCCAATTCTTGGGATTGTGTAGCCAATGCCATGGTGTACCCATTGCTGTGACCAGAATCAGCCCCACCTTCCCTCTGTCTTCACCAAGATGCCACCGGACAACTCTATGGCCTCTGGCGGACACAGGGAGCTCAGTTCTACATTCTTTTCACTGGAGCATCATTCCCAACCTACACAGGCTCCTACATAGCAGAACTGGGTGGATGGGGCAGCAATCCCATTCCTGAATGTCTATCATACATGGAAGTGTAGGGAGCCTGTGCCACTGCTCTTTGCATCAGGACTGGACAGCACTGCGACCACAGAATAAGGGCAGGAGGCTTAAAAGCAAGCAAACATCTTATTTGCCTTTCTCCATGACTATTGCCACAACAAAAGTAAAAACAGATGCACTCCAAAGTACAAAAATGCCACATAAAGTCTCTTCTCTGGTCCAGCAGAGTCAAGGAGAACGATATCATGGCACCACAAGCCACCGCATTCCACATGTTACCAATTTCTATGCTGTATCTGAATCCTGATAGCCAAAAAATATTAAAAGATCCCACCAAAAGCACAATCTGTTTTAGAATATTGAATTAGCAGTATGAATGGCCCCGTGGGAACCTCCATGCTCCTTCTTGCCCCACTAGCCACAAACTCTGCCTGCTAAGTGCAGCACAAGGCAAAAGTGGTGACAGTGATTTACAATAAATCAATTCATTGATCTTTCCACTGTTGAACCAACATATATCCCCATACAACTTCAATTAGCTCCATGAACAAACTGACACCTGGCAAACAGAACCATAAATGATCCTTTGATGTTACCACATCCTAAGCTGAAGGACACAGGGGGTGTTTATTTTACTAGAAGGTCCACATTCCTAGGTATACTTTACAAGGTAAAAAGGAACGAAAGGCACTATTAACACCTTTGTTAAAGGACACTTCTGAAGCTGTTAGAAAGTCCCTAGTCCTTTCTTCCTTAGAAAGGAAGAGAGTAATAAGGAGGTGTCACCTGAAAAGCCTGCCACTGGAAAAGGCGTGGCAAATACTTTAACATCATAAAATAACAGAAAATATGAAAATGCTGAGAAGTTTTTTCAGCGCCCTTTATACTCAGCAAATACATAATGAAATGCAAAACTGAAAAAAAACCACCAACAAACCAAAAAAATTGCTGAATGTGGAGTGTTTGAAATGATGAAAGGCAATGAAGCATCAGAGCCAGGAGAGTCTTGGATTCCACCTCTAAATCATTCTTGGGGAAAACAGTACTTAAGCGTCCATCTCTTTATTTGCACACTCTCATAACAGCAATTCGATTGAGTTTGGAGTAAATCACTTAATATTCAAGAGATATAAAGTTTCTTTAACAGCGTGAAGTAATCCTATAAAATATCACGGTTGCACAAACAAATCAATAACCTGAGTAAGGCAGAACAGCCAGGGACTGAATCGGGGAGATGAGAGATGGCAGTCCAACACAAAGAAACAAAATGCCCTATTGATATTTCTGAAGCTCTTATGTTCCAACAAACAAAGGCCCAGAAGGTCTAAGAATTTGGAGTTGACTTTTGAGGCTTTCACACCGAATGCTAAGCAAGCAAAGAAGCGATAAAGCCATGACTCAGCTTTTATGGTGACAGGAAGTTTCGTCTGTGTTGAACACTCTCAAAGTTGCTTCCTAAATCATCCATGGCAATTGCTCCCTAACCAACATTTAATAACATCAAGTCATTTTGAGCAATTTTTTAAAAGCATTTAAGTGTTAGAAATTCCTGAGCTAAATCCAGGCTTTTGTCCTCTTTTCTGCTTCGTTTGGTCAAGTTCACTGCCAGGGAGCCTGAGACATCAGGGATCCCCATCAGAGACTGAGATGTCCTGGATAGATTTAGAGCTTTTCCCTCTCAATCAAAACATCTTCTGGGATAGTTTAGCATTAGATTAAGTGTATCTTGCAAGTTAAACATAATGCACTCAATAATTTATAGCATGTTATGCTAAATTTGTTAAAAGAAAAACAAGCAACTAAAGCATTAAGCCCCACAATATACATTGAAGATGAATAAACAGAGAGCGTAATTAACAGCATACTCTGCTAGATAATTCCAAGTTTAATCGACCCAAAGGACGAAATGACAGACACAGTATTTCACCCACACTTCACAACCAGAATTTCTCCTCCAGGGCAGCATATTCTGCAAAACTCAGTGCCAGAGAAAAGTATAACCTTTCTGACTTTAAAGACTTGAGCTCAACTATACAACCCCCTTGTTTTTTAAAAGCCCAACTCTCTTTTAGCTTCCAGCTTAAGCAGGGCAGGCCAGTCCCTTAGCTGCAGTTAATCAGTGTGGCTCCACCAAAATCAACAAATCTGTGCTATTTAACACTAGTCCAAGAACTGACCCTATGTTATTTCCCAGCGTACTGTCCTCAGCTGGGACTGCAGATGTAATTATTTTGATTCCAGCATCTGAAATATTTGATCAAGAGTGAGTTAATTAGGTTACTGCCAGTAGAGTGTCTTAAACTCCCATCATTTTTGATGTTCCCTAAAACAATACATATTCTGCAGCTGAGTAAATATTTCTTTGGGGAATGTAACATAATGTAGGAATTGGTTCTCACTCCAGATGTAGATCACATTTATACAAATTTGCACTGTGGCTTTGATGTGAATCCTCTCATCCTGTATCTGGTCTGTGACAACTGAATGCCTGTAGACTCACAACTATATCAGTAGGGATATTCCAAACTTCCACAGGGCCTTCTTCTATTTAGTCCTTTACTCCCATTAATGAACTAAGCCATAAGGATCCCTGTGGGGTAAGAATCACTCTATTCATTTTGCACATGGGAAATTTATGATGTAGAAAGATAAACCACTTGCTAAGGTTGTGTGAGAAACCTGGAGCAGAGTTGGAGAGAACTGCAATCAACACATAGGAAAAGTTCCAGTCTTATTGAACAGGGATAAATGTTTTCAGAATTCAAGCACATTTTTAATATATTGTTAGGTAGACAAGTGTCACCCCAAAAAAATGCAAAAAAGAAAAAAATACCATGTCATTTTGCTAAACGAGAATTAAATGCTGTGCATATTTATTGAATATAAGAAGATTTTTTTTTTCTCCAGGAAATCATTTTCCTGAAAGACTTCAACTTATATATATTGGAATTTCCTTTGCTGGGGAAAAAGTCTCCCTTATTTCATTCAGCAATAAAATTGCACAAGAAATAATGATTCAGGGTGGAACTCGCTGGCATTCATTAACAGCATTGGCTCAGATGTGTGACATTTCTAGGAGTACTGGGGAAAAAAAAATAAGGGCATTTCAACTCTGACTTCCCTGACAGCAAAGGTGGACCAGTTCTGAGCTATTTTTAAAATCCTGTTATCTGTCATGACATGCTGAGGAACAACAAAAGCATGCTTCACCGACCGCCCCATAAGAAACCAAATTCTGATGCCCAGGTTGCATTCTCAAGTTAAATAGTGCAAAAGAATTGCATACAGATCTTCAAGAGGGTACTACAGATCAAACAGCTCAAATCAGGCAATGTCTTCAAGTAACAATGGTTAGGTTGACATTCAGTGAGATAAATAACTACCCATGGCATTAATGGCAGCGGCAGCAGAATGAAATGCTTGGGCATCAAACAACCCTTGACCCCAGTGTGGCCCTGACTTCAGAGATGAGTATTACAGAGTGTTTGAGAATTGCTTTAGGAAGGGCTACCCTATCATTAGCCATACAAGCTCAGGCTCAGTGGTTATAAGGATGGCAATGGAGATGCTGGTTCAGGAAAACTTCCTCCTTCAGGATGAGAAAAAAACCAAGACTCACCTATTTAAGTCAATGGACTTGTGCCTTTGAGGAGCTTTTGGTGTCTATGTCCATATTATAACAATACAGAAGAAAATGACACCACTTAGTTAAGGAAAAATGAGATTAAGCAAAATAGACTTTCTAACAACTATCTTGCTCTACCATATGTAAAAAAACCCTAGCCTGTATATCATGTTGAAGTAAAAAAAAACATTGAACATTTTAATTACTAGATACTAGTCTCTCTTTAGCGCGGAACTCTCTCTTTCCTGGCTAATGTTCTCTGTTTCCAGCGGAAATATGACCATTTATTGAAAATGAGATTCTAGTCTTGTACATTTTCGTATTTCAGAGGTCAATTTGCATACTAATCATGCTCTTCTTCTCTTCCATGTTCCACACTAAGAATAAGTTTATTCACAAAATGTAGGACAAACTGACCAGGCATAACAGCTCCTATTAAAAATTCAAATACACAAGCACTGTCAAGTTACAGCTTAAAGCAGGTCTTTCTTTTTGGCAATGTCAATTTGCAAATAGGGCAGTCATGGAACTGCTGGAATTCATGGTCCAGAAGAGGAAAAAATTGTGAAGTGAAGAAATAAAGATGCCAGGCAGCACTAGAAAACAGGGAATGGCACTGAGAGGAAAAGATGGAGAGAAAAGAGAAATGGAAGGATGCACATTCTATGGAGAGATGAAATGAAGGGG
The DNA here is from genome assembly GCF_001604755.1 of Lepidothrix coronata. Classification (NCBI taxonomy): domain Eukaryota; kingdom Metazoa; phylum Chordata; class Aves; order Passeriformes; family Pipridae; genus Lepidothrix; species Lepidothrix coronata. The sequence goes on from NW_016690251.1 coordinate 4,820,246, forward strand.
AATGGGATCAGAAACAGGACTGCTGTTAAGCACAGAAGAAAGTATCTCCAAAATAAAAGCTATATTTTGACTGCTTTTTCTTTTTCTAACAGAACCAAATAATTCATTAGTATTGTCTGCACCATAAATAACTACTTCCAAATGTGTCCTTTTATTTTATTTATTTTTTTTTAACCAGCTCTTCCACTAGTGATAAACACTGGATAGACCTGGCTTTTCTACTGCTCTTTTCTGACAAAAAATAAAAAAGAAAAAAAGAAAATTTGGTGTTTTTTCTTTACTCATTCTTCAGTGACAAACAAAAAGACTAACTGCTCGTAAAACACTAAAAAGAAAGCATCACAGGAGAGTTCCTGCATGGCTGAAAATAAAACCTAAAATCACATCAAAAGTGTTGGCCCAAAGTCATTTTCAGTGAACCACAACTGTTATTTCTCATGCCAGCTGGGAACATAAAGAGATTTTATTAATGCATGATTTCTGCGTTTACCTCATATTTCTAACTTGGAATAAATTAGAAACAGACTTAAAGGCCCCATTCCACAGCATGAAGTAAACAAATGTGTTTTACTATATATGCTTTTCAGAATGAATTAAATTCACGCAGCATTTGTTCAGCTTGCTCACAGCAGACAGCTTTCATTCTGTACAACAGCCTGTAAGAGGAACAGACAATACAGGGAAGGTTGCACTTAACCTTCAAACAGCAGCAGTCCCATCCACTTCTGCCTCCTTCCCACCACTGCTGGGTCACTGCACTCAATAGCAAATGGAGCTCACTTGATTTTTTTAAGCATAAATACGTGTCTGTGACTGCCACCTGAAAACACAACTTCTATTCAGCATCGTGTTGCCAGGCAGGAACACTGATATCTCAAAATTTAACAATAATTAATGCAGGAAGAAAGATGGGAGTTAAAACTCCATGCTCATCCCCACCAAAAGTGATGCAGGAAAGGGAAACAGCATGAGACTTGGGATGCAGTGGCTCTGGAAGGCTGCTGGCTGCCTAGAACTGGTTCCATCTCATTCTTAAGTTCTGTTACAAGAAGGGCCAACTCAGGGATCAACAGATCATATGCGAACTGCTAACAACACTAACGAAGAAATTCCACTTCTATAAGCAAGCTGAAATTGGTCTTGACTCTTTTTTTGGGTCTTTCCTAACTTGAAGAAAAAGAACACTGCTGCTACCAGACCCAAACTCATGAGATTCTTTTTTCTTTGTTCAAATTCTGCTCCAAATTCAACCCGATGGGTACGAGGTTGAACTGAATGGAATTAAAATTGGGTCAGGATCAGGATGAAGCTTCAGCCTTTGCTTTGAAGAGAACCCAAAGAATCCCAGCCCATGCTCCTCAGGCCACTTTTAGCAGCCTCTACATCCACTATGGGACAAGTGCTGCATGAAAACGTAGCCCAGAAACGCAATAACTACCTTATGATAACATCTGAATTGCTTCTGTGAATGAGGAAAGCAGGCTATGCTACATCAACGACATTTTTTCTCAAACCAGACTTTCAAAACATATTTCTATCGAAGAGACTAACTGATGATGCCATGCTCTCACTGCAATCAAAAGCAACTGCCGCGCTTCATGTGCACAGGACGTCCAGCTATCAATCAGGTAAATAACTTGAACAAAATTTCATCATGGGAATGGAGTTTGGATTAAACCTTTAGAAGTGAACCAGCAAATCATTACTGTACACACTATTTTGGTATTTTTGCTGAGCAGCACTTCGCTCTTCCAAAAGACCCCGAAAAGTCAATAAAGGTGAACTAAACAACTTTTAAAAATAAACTCATAATCTTACAGCTGGGCCAACACCACTAAAGCTAAGTTATGTCTCTGGAAACAGCATTTACTGAAAAGAGAGTCTAAAAGCACCATCAGTGCTCAATTCTTTTCTCATTTGGTATGGTGGGCATCTAAAATATCTTGGTGTCTATCCAGTGAAAATAAACGGGTACTCTCACTTAAGCTTAAGTGTGAGAATTAGCTTAAGCTCAGAATTTCCCCACTAATTATGGCTTACTGTAAGACCTCAAAACGTGAACAATATGTTACTTATATGGCAGTTACTATTAAGGAAAAAATATATGGAAGAATTAATAATTCTGAGAAACAGTTGTTTGAAGGGAAATGCATAAGCAGTCCTGGCAAAATATATTTTCCAAGCTGCTTTTATGACAATTTTTACAGACATATGGGCATTTTAGTACCATAAGCACAGATTTCCATAAAGAAATTCTTAATGAGATTTACCTTACCTTCATTTCTGTTTCCTATCAGCTTTTAACATCAATGAAAATAATCTGGTTGTATTGGTGAAAGACTGGATTCACACACTGGGGTGTCAAAATGTAAGTTATTAATTTATTGACAATAATTTATGTTCCAAAGGAAGTGCACAGCACATAATAAATATAATGACATCAGATAAAATAAGACAAAACATTAAATCTTGGGTTAGTCCCTCTGGAATAAATACATTCAGACGTTCTGAACGATTAATGAGTTGGATCATTTCTTAAGTGGAGTGTCTGTTTAGGTCCCATGGATGCTGCATTTATGAATAAGGGACAGGGTTGTATGTTTTCATGGACAGGGTTTCTAGCCATAGTGCAAATAAGATACATCCGAAATGCAGAAACAAACACAGAATAAAACTCCATCTATAAGCACAAACTGGAAGGAACAATAATCACATTAAGGTCACTGAATCCAGGTATTAAGCAAATGTTTTAAACAACCTTTCATTGCGCTGTTGCACACATCCCTCCTAGTCACCACCAACAGTGGCAAGCTCCTAAGAGGGTTTAACTAATCTGCCCCTCACTGTTAAAAGTATTGTGAAAGTCTAATGCTACTCATTCTATGATTTTATGATTCATTCCAATCGATATCAGTTCCTCTACATTCTGCAGGCAGCACTATTTTTCATAGTGGAGGAAAGGAGATGGCATCTTGCAGGTGTAGGTAACTTTTTGACAGCTCTGTATGTTAAAACAACCTGCTCAGCAATGCAATTATATTAGTGAAATGCTGTCAATCAGAGAACATTTCTACATATGACCTAGGGGCAAGAGCAACAAGGGGGTTTTGGGTACAAATTCTGGCTCCTGTTCAGGAGAGCACTTTAGCAAACCCCTGAGCTAAGCACTGAAGGTCTTTAAAGCCACTGGACCATAAGCAAACACTTAATTACAGAATTAACTACGTTTAGAATTGAGTCCAGACAGCTTGATCGTGCAGTAGACAAACACCATCAGCTGCCATTATAGTGAGAGTTGTTAATGCTCAGTGCTGAGGTGACTGAAAAGTTTGCATGTGCACATACAAGCTAGAATCCATGTCTCCAGCATTAGGGAAGAGAGGCAGAGCTGTGCTAAGGCTGAAGATCAGTTGTTCTTCTTCCCTTAAAACAAATTCAGCACTTTAGAATGTGGTACATCCCTTTTTTATCCCATGAATAAAGAAATATAAATAACCGCCAGGCTATATATATTTTATATATATATATATATATATATGTATTGTTTTTCTGTAAACCTACAGAAGGATGAAAAAGTCAGACAGAAACCCAAAAAAGTTTAGGATGGCAAAGTACATTTGAAAACATTATCCTCTGTGGCCAGAGTAGTTCGTCTGGAGCAACTTCTGCTAAGTGGATTTTAAGTGTTTTAAGTGAGTTCTAATGAAAGACTCCTTTTCAGCCCTACTTTGCTTTTAGCAGCATTATTTCATTCTTATTAGCATTGAAGTTTATTAATTGTCCATTGCATGCCTAAAAGTACTTTTGGGGAGTGATAATGGCAGCACATTCTGTGATGGAGGGAAGACTTTGTTGGCACTTAGGCACTTGAAACGTGTGAAGTGGTTTGAGAGTGAAGGAACTTGAGCCCTGAGTGAAAGTGTAAGTAGATTCCAGAATATCTGACAAGTGGGATTTAGAGCCACAAATTTAACAAGTGTACACTAATGCAGCTGAATGTCAAAACAGAAAGAAGATATGTCACCCTTGAAATGGCATATTATTTTCTTAACTGCTTGAGACTTTTGGAATGCATATTTGATTGCTCATTAAAGTGATTATTGTTATAGAGTTTCTTAAGTGCATTATGCTTCACAAGATTTTCTACCCACATCATTCAACTCTCTTTGTTTTTTGTTGAAATAACATTTAAATTCTTTAACAGACAACTAGCACAGTCTGGTGACCAAAAGTTAAAAAAAACAAGCAGAACTTCTAATGAATAAATTGTGGAAGTAATTTGCAAATTGCAGGGCTTAAAGAACATCACAAGTCTCATCTGAGGGAAAAAAAAAATCTCCTCAAAGAATACTATTTATCATTTCAAACACATTTCCTTGCCTGCTGAGGAAGGAAGGAGGGAAGGAAGGAAGGAAGAAGTCTGAGATCTTTAAGACTGAGCAAGTGGATGAGATTTTGTTATAAGAATAGACTGCACAATTGCAGGAGCCCCAGCCTCAACCTTCAAAGCTACAATGTTTCCTGTTGACAATTTTTGTACGTCAGAGAGGCCAAAAACTAGAAATAGTACACAAGAAATAGTCCAGAAATCAATTTTTTTAAGAGTACATATATGTCTTTCCCTCCTTCTTCATATGTAGTGATTATGCCATAAATGCATTCAGCTGTAAGAAGAGGCAGTCTCTACCCTAAGTGTAAAAAATAATAGTAAGTTTGCCTATAGAAATAATGGCAGTAATGAGTTACATACCCAAGAACCCCCAAATTAACATTTTATCTTTCATAGCTTGCCTAAATAGGAGTCCTTTTAAAAAACTGTCACTGTGAAAACCAGACCATGAGAATCAGGGGTTTTGTGCCTGACACACAGACAGGTCAAGGGGAAAGTAAGGAACAACTGAAAGCAATCTGATGACACTAATTTACAGAAGATGGTTTCTATCTGTTTTCTGTCATGGATTTCTTGTTAATAATTTACAGGAGCTACAGCTGAAGTTCAGTGTGCAGTATACTACACACAGGTCCACAGCATCAAAAAATCTGCTTCCATTATAGGAAACATTAATAAGGCCAGCCAGGGTCACTCATTTTACATGCAAAGATTAGCTCTCAAATTACTGGAAAGTTTCAAAACAGAAGAAGCTTTTGCAATAAGTTTACGTCTTCCTCCTAAAAATGCGGAATTACTTTTCCCCAGAAGTGTGCTATCTAGAGCGCTCCTGCGAAATTCAGCCGTGGTGCTGAGATAGCTTTCCTAGTCAAGGAGAGGTTATAATTTTTCAAAAAGTGGCATTCATACAGATGGCAAGAAATAGGAGACCTGCTTTTAGATTCCTAGTTTTTCAATTATCTTGAGTACTGCAGACTTGGATTCACAAAGACACTCAGCATTTCCTAATATTTCCCAAGGATATACAAAACAGTTACTCAGGTAATGTTGTTACACTACCCATCAAGACCTTTGCAATTATAAAGATCACTGTTTCCTCTGTTTGTACAAACTAATATTACATCAAAAATGTTTATTCAAAACATTTATCTTCTTAATGAATATTTTTCTATTTTTGTGATCTTATAGTTTTTTAATATACGTTGCACAGAAATTAGAGGAAATTAAGTGGTATCTACAGTCCAGTAAGTTCACCAACAGCCACATGCTGAGCATGAATTTGGCAGTCTATAATATCTTTCTTAGCCCTTGTTCTCAGCAGGTCTATATGCATACAGCTGTAGGCACATTTGTAGCAGCTAAGGATTCGTTGCTCACAAATGAGTATTTACATTAAGTTTCTTGAGCTTTTACTACATTATAATTTGTAGGTTGGAAAAGAAATCACTATCTAATTAAATTCAGAGACCGTAGTCACCCATTCTAGTAGAGTCACTACTACAACCAGAATGACATCATAAGCCTAACAGTAAAAGTTCTGTGTGAAATCTCCAATGTCATTATTTTAACCTATTCATGTGATTAAAGCTTTTCTATACGCATGTGCTATCCAGCTCTTTTTGTCCCTTTGGTCCTGACAAGCCAAGCTACGGACATGACAACTAGTGGCACTGAGTCCCCATCCTTGTTTCTGCTCTTTCTTGTCTGTGAAACAGCCATGCCATTAACATCAGCCTTTTGTGAGTCTCCTGACTATTCAACTTTGTGTCTTACAGGACTTATTTATTATTGCTGAGCTATTCACTGTTGGTGGCACTGTTCCCCCAAGCCTCTCTGTCCTGCCCCGCAACACCCTCTGCAGCCAGACCAGGCACTGAGCGCAGCAAAGGGCAGCAAGGAACTGATCCATCACGAGACAGACATGGCAAAAAACTGTGCTCTCTCAGCTGTCAGGCATGCAAAGTGTCTGTCACGAGAGGCTGTGCTGGCCAAATGGGTTTTCCCTTTGGTTGGAAAGGTGAGCTCTCCATCCAAAGCGGAGACCTTCTGTGGGGTATTCCCTGCAGAGCGCTGGCTCCAACCTCAGCTGCAAACGGCATGGCAGCTGCACTCAGCCGGCTCTTTCCCTTGGTAATACGTACAATCTGGGCAGCTGGCTTTGAAGGAATAAGGGAAACTTGCCTAGCTACAATCTGGCCTTTTCTTTCTTTATGCCATGCACCGTACAACAATAGCGGTTTTCACTATCTGCCGCCTTCAGTCAGGGCTTAAACCTTTGCAGAAGCCAGCGAATCTTCCATTTCACTTCCACAGGAACTGCAGCAGCCAGCAATCCTACTGAAGCTCATTACACATTTCCTGACTTTAACTTATGAGCATCATCAGAAACTGCACGTGTGTATTTGAAAGGGAGCTGCATCTCACTGCCTGCTCCCCACCCATTTGCCTTACAGCACAGCGGGTCCCCTAGGGAGCTCTGATACCGACCAGACACACAGCAGGCAGTGGGTCAGAAATAGCACCAGTTCATTCTCTCCTTTGCTTCTGTGCAGCTCGTTTCCTTTTCACAGCTGTTAAATTCAAGCAAGGACCAGAGTTACTGAAACTTCAGATAACTCTGTCAAACAAACCATTTAAAGACTTGTTACTGTACGGTATCATATCGATTCCGTAATCCTCCTCAAGCTCCTGGAGTTTACCTGCTTGGGTAAACAAGAGAGACTACCCACAGCTTCAACACAAATCCCAATCTCTTTCAAATGATAAAACACATATGATGTAGGTGCTGCTTATCCGGGGAAAGCCCCACAGCCCTGCTTGCTTGGAGGAACTTGTATTTTAGAACCAGGCAGTAATCAACAGTTATCAGAAGTGATATCTCCTTGTTATTGCTTTTTGCTTTTTTCCTCTTTTTTTTTGCAGGCACCTGGGTTTGCCTTTTATATGATACCATCAGCTGTAGAGAAAGTCACAGCACTTACAGGCATCTTTACTCTCCCTGGACATGAATACACACTAATAGCTTAAAAACTCTCATATCCCAGATAAACCTTAGCCCTTGGAACATCCTTCTCTGTTCTTATCTATGGGCTATCACGTGGCTAAAACCTGCCTCAAAGCAGGTACAACACTTCTCCATAACAACACACTCCTGCTGCTTTTAGAAGTGGATTATGTGAATTTAAGAACATGCTGGTAAAGATGGCATGGTGGGAATGGCAGCTCAGCTCCTTCCCAGAGACTGGAGTCGACCTGGTCTGTGCTTTTAGGGAAACCAGCTCTGCTATAACTGCATATCCAGAAATGGAAAGTAAGAAAAGCATATTAAAAAAACAAGGAAAAAGGTGGCACCTGCAGCAATTCAAGGTCTCCCTAACGGTGGCCTCAGTTAACAGTCCCAGAAGGGTCACATACAGAGATACAGGACTTGCCAGCCCCCAAAGTACGTTTAAAATGGCTGGGGATGCCCAAAATCACACATCTGAACCCCAGCGGGGCTGCCTCAAGCCTTCAGCTCTCTCAGCAGAGCAAATTGCAGAGAGTACATTTTAGGGCATGAGGTCTTATCCCGCTGGCCCTTCACGCTCCAACTAGGAGCAACACTGATTTTTTTCTCCTGGGTAATTACAATGAAGATGGAGAAACCATTAAAAGATGAGAGGGATGAGGGAAATAAATATGTGTTATTATCAAACTCTATTTAGCAGTAAAGAAAAAAAGATTAGTAAATCTGAAGGTTTTATGCATCTTTAAAGCCAATGCTGGTGTCCTCCAGACTCTCATAAGCCAGCAGTGGTGTTTTAAACACAGTTATAATATACCTACATATCATCTCTCTGTTGATTTGAATCATTAATGTCACGATGAAGAAAACAGTCTTAATTCCTAAGTAATTACTGTATATCTATTACAATGAATTAAGTCTCTATTGAAAAGTCTTGTTTGTTCCATATCCATCCTGATAATGTGTATCTTTTCCTTCATTATATCTGGTAAAATGTCAAGCCCACTATGTTGGGGAAATCAATAATTAAAGAGCTTTACAGTAATTACTCCAATAACACACATTCTTGCCACTTAACAATACAAATTAAATCCACTAAATTAAAATTTACACTAACAACAGACAAAGTGCATGTCAAGCACTGGGCCCTCAAAGAGTATCTTCACTGCTCAGAAAGTCATTACACTGAGCGACAAGTCTCCTGCAGAATATTTTATGGAGTATTTTATTTGCTCATTTGTCTTTATTGTCAGCGTGTTTCAAGATATGAGAGGCAAGTCAATACAGAACCACGGCAAGCAAGGAAGAGACCGTGATTTTCTCATACAGCACAAACAAATTAGTGTCATTTGCAAGTCATTTCACTGTAACTGACCTCCCCGCCTCTGATCCAGTATTTACAGCAAATGCCTACACAGACACACATGAAATATGAATACAATTTTTAATATATACATACAAATAAAATATTTTTATATATTTAAGTGGACATTCACTGCTTTGATAACATGCATGATCACATGCATAAGATACCAGGCATTTTTCTTATTTCTGGAGGGTTCTTTTAAAATGAACTGAATGTTGCTCTGAGAATTAATATTTTGGCATGTTCTAACAGAATAAAACCCATGTGTGCAAACAGGTGTAGATGGGGACACATAGGCACATTCATACCAGATTAAGCTAAATGCTTAAAGTGCAATAGCTGACTTCACATTATTAATCCCCTAATTACAGGGGAGATCAATGGCACATTTTTAATACCGTGGGTTCATGGACACGAGAGTTGCACAGATAAAATAAGAAAGCCTGTCCCCTCCCATCTACCACAGTTGCCTCTCTACTCCTGAGTCACTTTCACCATGACACAACCTCACTGTAAAATTCATTTGGGGTCAGAAAGGTTAATTTTCATTGTTGCCATTCACCATTTCTTCAGGGCTGAAGTGAGGATGGAATAACCATCCCTGGAAGTGTTCAAAAGGTGTGTGGATGTGGAACTTGGGGATATGGTTTACTGGTGAACACTGTGGTTCTGGGTTAATGGTTGGATTCGATGATCTTAGAGGACTTTTCCAACTTTAATGGTTCTCTGATTCTACGAAGGGTGGGCAGGAGCCAGGATTGCTGCTTTACAGGGTGGCAGAGACAGAAATCCTGACCTGACAATCCAAAAAGCTACCTGGAGTCTTGCTGAAGAACCAGCTCCAAACATTGTGTTTTCCTTTAGGCCAAATTCTCTATCCAAGCAGTAATTTTAATGGCTTAGGCACATCTGCTGAGATATGAACACTTCTTATTTTAGGTTCTTATTTTAGAATAACCAATATTTTGTCTTACCTACCTCAGGGAAAACACTTATTTTTTTTTTCTCCAGGGGGAAAAAAATAAGCAATCTGAAAACCCAATTGAAGTCATGGCATAGGCAAGAACCCTGCAATTACTCAAAAAAAATAATCTGACATGAGCATACTATATTCAAACTTACTCTCATTTTAAGTATCACTTCTTCATAGTTTGTAATAGGTGTCTGTGCCCCACCTGTGGAATTAACCAGCAAATCCCAATTTCCCAATTGCACTGTAGTATATATTAACATGACCTTGATTTTCCTATTATCATATATATAGAGCAATTTTCCTCATTGAATATCACTACTCAGGCTTGAGCACAGAGGGATGTAGCAGTGACTTCAAGGTCTCTGTTTTGGTGCAATGATGCTTGCTGGGAAGCTTTGTGACATGCTCCTACAACAAACTGGAGATCAGGGCCCACAGTTATTTAGGCTTTTCTCTCATTTATGGAAAAAATGAGATTCTCTCTTTTATTTTTTTTATTTTCAGCTAAGCCATTGATATTCAATTTTTGCTGAGAAGTTTAAAAAATAATCACTTGACATTTCACAAAATATCACAGTATTCTTCTTTAGAAAATAAGCCTTGCCCATGTCTTAGGTAGAAGAAGTGGATGGACTAGACCAGTGTCACTGAAAGACCAAAGCCTTCCATCCATGCACCCTCTGGGGAGGCAACCACAACTCCTTCCAGTCTTATTGACATGACTTCTGATCTTATTGACTGAACCTTGACCATCGATGATAGAGAGATAACTTCAAGGCCCTTGGTTTACACAGGCCTATGCAGGATTATTTTAGATGTTGATATGCAGCTGAGATTGAGTGGGACACAGAAGGGGCAGGCAGAGCTGCCATCTTATCAAAGAATTACAGAATGATTTGGGTTGGAAGGGACCTTAAAGACCATCTAGTTTCAACTGCCTGCCATGAGATCTTCCACTAGATCATGTTGCTCGGAGTCCTATCTAAACTGGCCTTGAACACTTCCAGGGGTGGGGCATTTACACTTCTCTGGACAACCTGTTCCGCTGTCTCACCACCCTCACAGTAAAGAATTTCTTCCTAATATCCAAACTAAAACGACCCTCCTTCAGTTCGAAGCCATCTTGTCCTTATCCCTGGCCTGGTTATCCTGCACATTTCTATTTTCACTCTGTGTTGGGCTATTGCTCATACTTAAAAAGCGTGTACTGACCACAGGGAAGCGCTTTCCTGGAAGAGCCTCTGCTGCCATTGAACCTGAAGGAAGTGCTCTGCATTGGGGTGAGTGAACTCAGGATGGGGTCGTTCCACATGCTCAGTGTACTTTGAATATCACACAGGTCAGGAAAGGCTAAGAGGTGTGGAAGACACCAGAGAGGGAGTAAAGTGCAATCACAGGAAGAAAGGGGGTAAAAAAAAAAAAAGCAGCAAAAGGATCAGTGACATCTCCTGTGATGCCTAACATAGCTACCACATGGAGCATTGCTCCTATCTTTTTTATAATATATATCTTTTTTAGTTCGTATGCTCCAATTTATATTTAACAAGACCTTTCATTCACCCTCTCTGCACCCAAATAATAAAAATAAAAAAATCAAAAGGAAAGCCCCACTGGGACTCAAATGAGCAGCTAACACTTGCACACTCCTGATGGTAGTGTAAAGAGACCAACAACATCACAGTCTCTTGACCTACATGGGAAGCACTGCTATTGTGCTGAGGCAGCATAGAAAAAAAGATGAAATGCTTTCCCCTGAAACAGCTATGAAATAATGCAGACTTTGCTGTGTGCTAAGTGTACAGCTACTGCTGCTCTGGCAAACGCTGGAGTGTTTTTTCTCCACGTATTGCTTCAGGAAATAAAAATTTAAAAATCCAAGAAAACACTTGAAATAGAGCTGAAGTTGACTTTTTTCTGCCTTTTCAGTTTTGATGCCAGATAGATGTTTGACATCTCCCTTGACTGCATCTGTGTTCCTCTAATCCATTATTCTCACCCAGATTTTAAATTGTACATTAATTAAGAGGAGATGGCAGCAGCTTCTGAACTGGTGCCCTGCTTATATTTCAGCTGGGAAATGTGATTGTATCAGCCTTCAAAAATACAAATAGTGTGTGAGATTTGTAAGCTATGAATTATCCATGGATACTAAATTAACAACAGATAAATGAAATGTAACCTTTTCATCATATTCATCCAAAGCTCTTAAAAACAGAGTGCCAAGCTGCCATCAGTGGCATGATTTTCAAAACAAAGCCATACTTTCTGGTTGTCTGATATTTGTGCCACATCATGCTGCATGTGATTTGTCTGTCATTTTGGGCCATACTCTCCACAGACTGGTATCTCCTGTGCCCTCTCCTCACATACTCACTTATTCTCCACAGAATGGTCATTACTTTAGGAGGGCAAGAGCATCTTTTTGAATGTTGTTTGAGCTGAAATAACAGATGTAGTCATGGAAAAGCACCTACAGCAGCAGAGAAGCAAAGGCAAAGAATGCCCTGTACATGTACAGGACAGAACTGATAGTTCTTTGGCTTTTTTCCCTTGCAGGATTATTGAGACTCCTGGAATCATTATTTTGCCAACTTGAGAACAGTTTACTCAGTCACTGAAGAACTATTTAATATTTATTGCCCTAATGGACAAAGACAACAATTGCATCTCATTAGCTCTTTAGATAATGTTTATTCCTGAGCTGGGAATAAATAGATTTTAGTCAGCCCAGTTTCCAGCGCAGTACTCAAATCTCAACCACCATTATTGAGTGCTAGAGACTACAGTGCACCTCTTCTCTTTGGCTGAAAAGAACTTTTTCTAGCACTTTTTAAAAATATTATGGAAGTTATACCAAAAAGGAATATGCCTTGAAATACGGAGCATAGTAGTGAATGTCAAACTTCTTATAAAAAAAAAATAATTCCAGATTTTCTGTGCACTTAGTTAGGGTATGGATTTTCCAGGTGTCAAACCAAATACCAAATATAAATCATAATTAAACATTGTGATGGTCCTGCAAGACATAACAAACACCTGATATGGCATGTTCTCAGCTTTTATATTGGTAAAGAAAACATTCATTTTTTTATTTACACCATGTCACTTATTTCAGTTGCAAAAGAAGAAAAGAACAATGGGTGCTCACAAAAGCACACCAAATTTTTACATTTTCAGTTCCTGAGCTGGTGGTTATGGCAGGTTCCCAATAAAGGGGATTTGTGGGGTGACAGCCTCCATAGCCACAACGTAGAGCTATAAAGGCCAATGAAAGAAATTCTTTGTTCAAGCCAGTTCTTAAAAGTAATGATTACAGAAAATGCAACCTTGCTTTTTATATTACAAAGTGGCCCCTTCAAGCAGTGGGATGGAGCTGTAATTTTTTTCTAATTAAAATACCATTATTACCCTATGCATACTGCTCAAAGCAGCTTGAAAATGTCAAGGTTTCTGAAGAGAATCCCTTACTCTTTCTACTTACTTACTTTTTATATCTGCCTACATACCTTTTATATCACCAGTGAAGACCTAGGATTCATTCAGACCTAGTGAGCAGCAGCCTTGCACCGACTGCCCAATTTTTATAGTTAGATGAATATTTGGGTAATAGAGTTTGTCTGAAGCCAAATTAGAAATCAAATAAATGATAATATGACATGCAATAATTTTCAGTGTCTGATAGCTTAATAGGAAGGACCCATTTTAATGCTATGCCAACTCCATAATCCCACAAAATTGAATATATCAGAATGCATACCTCCTCTATTATATTCAGTTAGCAACTTGCTAATATTGTTCATCTGTTCCAGTATTTTCCTAAAATCCTCTGCTTGGAACGGGACATTATTTTATGATTGAAAAATCAGCAAAAATGAAATGAGCAGCTGTTAACCTCAGCAAGCACAGACCAGATGCAACTATAAATGCATAAAGCACTCATTTTTTAAAAATCACATTTTTTTTTTCATTTCTCTCCGTTTGTCGGAATCCAAGTTTGGATACACCAAGATGTTGCCAATTAATCTAACACACGCAGCAGAATGATCACTTAGCTCTAAGCAAATTGTTCATATTGCACATTACATCCCTGTTCATATTTACTCTACAGCTTTACATTTGGACATAGCCAATAACCTCCTCAGTAGCGTTAACTGCTCTGGTATTTATAAAGGCAGATCAAGCAGGATGGACTGCAGTGGGAATCCATGGAACCATTGAAAAACCACTGGGCTTCACAGTCCTGCTATCAAATCTCTGCCAAGAACGTTACTTCTAAATGTCTATTACTGAAGAAGGTTTATCCAGTGTCAGAGTCACTGGCACATAAATCATTCTAAAATAACTACTTGGCTCTCATTTTAAAGAGTGCTAAAAAAAAAAAAAAAAAGCCAGCTGATGAGAAACTAAAATAGCATGTGGAAAATGGGTCCATGAAAGAGGACGGGGGAGGCAGATCTGTCAGGATAGCAGCTCAGAGAAGGGGGCTGGCCTTGTTCTGCATAAATGTGTAGGCCCTCCATGGGTAAAGGTAAACTGGGAGAGGAGAAAACCAGATGATACAGACTGGTATCACATAAAAACTGCGTGAAAAAGGCGGCTACAAACATAAGGCTGAAGAATAAGATTAGGATTGTGGGTACAAAGACCATGAAGAGAGCTGGGAGTGTCAACAACAAAGACTTGGCTTGAGCAGGCATCAGGAAAACCAACAGGGCAGGAATAGAGGACACCAAAAATGACCAGGTTAGGGCACCAGACAATTTCTCCTGCAGGGTGCCTGAAGGAAGAGTCCCTGTAGCACAAGCCATGCTTGGCTACCAGCAAACATCCCCGAGAGGCTCCATAGTGCCTCTGACAGCAACTTCTGCCACCAGCTCCTCTCTCAGCAAAGTACAGAGGGCTCTGATGAGTAACAAAAGGCATTGAGTGGATGCCTCATCCCAATTTCTTATTTTAAAACCGTAGGCAGCTGCAATTCAAGACCTACACAAAAGAACATCGGAAAGGCTGTCATCACCAAAAACTTAAGAAATGCATGAAATAAATGGCCCATACAACCTTCCTTCAGCTCCCTCCTTCATGCACAGATGTCGTGGCAACCCAGAACACCAGCAACAAGGCATCTGGACTGATACTGGAGAAACACTTTCAGTGTTGCCATTTCTGAATTTTTGACTGCTTTGCATCCAGAATAAAAATGCTTCTTTTAAATAGTGGGTGCCATTTTTATGTTCTTTACTAGGGGTCCTCTGAATGCCATAATTACAGTGGAGCATGTGCAGTATCACATTCCTTGCACCTGCTCTCTGAGGCCTGGTATTGAAACTGAAGCCCCTTGAGATCTCCATCCTTTTTGTTCAATGTATGTAATCTTTTCTAATATGAACTTATATGTAGGTTTTGTAGCATAAAATTCCTTCAGGCACACACTAATGCTTTTTCCTCCTGGACTAAATTGGTGGAATGAGCTGCTTTGAAAGCTGTCACGATGACATAAAACACTCTATCTGCCTCTTCCTTCACTGCCAGTGGGCAATATCATTTCATAAACAGTCTAGTTCTGGGCTGATGTTGCCCACAGTAAAAAAAAAAAAAAAAAAAAGCCACAAAGCCAAAAGGTAGTCTTTTTAAAACATACATTTTAAGCATCCCACAAGGTCTGAGCACATGTACAGTGTCACATAAAAATAAATGGGAATATTTTCACACTCTAAATTAAGTAGCTGGTGGAAGCAGAGGAGAAACAGTGGCAGAATAGTTATGGCGTCTTGCCAGAGATGCAGAGGGTTTTTCCAGACTTGTGGCAAAAATTTCCTTCTACTGACACAGCCATGATGGGTACACATGTCCATGGCCTCAGAGAAATTGTAGTTTAATCAAGTGAGATGGTCTAATGCTACCTCAGAGGCTTTGACCTTCTGATCATCAATGCAGTCAGGGAGTATTTACATTTCAGGTGGGACTCATCCTCAAATATGAAAAGTAGTTTTATGCCAAGTCAATGCTTCTCCAAAAGTAACTACTTTGTAGATATGCTCCACCTTTTTTGTGAAAAACTGTCTTCTGAGAGTGGAAAGAGTAAACCCAAACCAACCACGGAGCACTGACCACTCCAGCACTTTCGAGAACAAGCCTCTCATTATCTCCTGCTCTCATTCTTTGTGTTCTGGACTCCCAAACCAGAATACAGAAGCCCTGGCACCTCAGTCTTCCTTTTTTTCCTAGCACACTATTAAAATAATGGCATAAAAAAGCATCTGAAGGAAACTTGTTATGAAGACCAGCAGCAAATTTTTGGACACAAAGACTTTTTCACTGAGATGTTGCCTTATTACTCAGAGGAAAGGAACAAAAGAACATAAAACCAAATAACACGTATTGCCAGTCACTGAGGTCTTTCCCAGCTTTAACAACTCTATGATTCTATATTTTCTCGGTAACTTTAACAGATGGATCTTTAACCAGATCATCTGTAATGGTAAATCACAACTGAACTTTGAAAGTACTTTTTCCTTTATGATAATATATCTGTCTTCTACCTCTTGCTCATCAATATAGTATTTACATGCCTGCAACTGCACAGAAACAACTTAAAAAGCCAGTAGTATCTTGATCCTGCTTTACTCCAATGACTTTTGCAATTGAAAGGAAAGCCAGAAGTAGATGAAAACCTATTTTCACTAATGCAATAACAATAATTCTATAAACATATTAACAATTTCCTGCCTCACTCTTAATTTTATTTTCTCTCTGTTATATTCATTTAGGAGGATAATGATACCATTTGCTATTCTGTCTAATCTTTGTTGAGCATCCAGGCTAGGAGAAAGACAAAAGAGTTTGTTGGCATTTAGACAAAAAGGAAGATCCTGTGGGACATAATTTGGGTGTAACAAACTATTGGGCAGGTATGTACCTGTAATGGGTACTTAGTTCTGCAAGTTTATTACAGATGTGGTTGCATTTGTAAAATGTCTACAATGTGCTTCCAGCTATTACTTGAGAGAGTACATCTTACTCAGGAAAGTTCAACAGGATTCGAGGCAACTCCTCGATGATGACAGCTTGCAGAAGTTGGTGTTGCATGAGTTAGGATTGATCAATATGTTCGGTGTAATTTATGGGGGGGTTTGTTTGTTTGCTTGTTTGTTTGGTGTTTGTTTTGTTGGGTGGGTTTTTGTTTGTTTGTTTTAACTTTATTACTTCAAATTAGATTTATCTGTAATTTCATTTGTAGAAAGTGCAGACAAACCATTAAACCAGCATGCTTTCAAATAAATCCTAATTACGTACAAATGCAAATGCACCAATGAGGCTTGGACGTGCAATTAGATAGCTAATTATTATAAAGAAAAGAGACTATTGCAGATAGTAATACCCACTGTCAGGTCTTGCGTTCACAAAATATAGGATCATTTTTGAGTGGCCTCAGAAGATGCTTTTGCTGTTTTTCATGGGATATAAGTGATGGATGGAGTCACCAGGGGGATCGATAAGAGCCTGCACAGTGGGAGGTGGTGATGTGTCACCTCGTGCTTTCCCTGGCAGGAGCTTACAAGAGAAATGAAAGAACTGGGATGCTGGGCAGAAACGTTCCAAAGTTGTGGCTTTCTCCTGGGTGCTGACAGCTGCACCTGGGCTCCCATGGGAAGAACGGAGAGATCGTAAGGACTGAGCAAGAAGCACATTTGCCCACTGCACCACTTCAGTATTCTCTTGGCTTAGGAATTTTGAATGAGGAGTTCCACTGAAATTAAAGTATTTTTACAGGTCTGCTGTCTGCAAAGAAACTTCTTCATTAAATCTTTCCTATATAAGTCTCAGGTCTACTCATAATCCTTTGAAAGTCTCACATCTCTTCTTACAAACACACAGCACAACCCTGTAGCACTGCTCCAACAACCACCCAACAGAAGCAAAGCTGGGAGAAAGGGAAACTAAAGTGCTTCTGAGTAAATTTCCATTCCCAGGCTGCTAAAGGAGCATAGAGCTGACAGAAAGGTAATAAAGAAGAAACCTCCTCTGCATGAGCCACCAATCAGCAGAATTATGATTAGACCACGATCATGATGAAAACAGATTTGCCCAAAGAAAGATCTGGCAGAAGCAATAACTTGCTAATGATACACCTCACGAGCTGCTCACTTGCAGAAGTGATGGGGATCTTAATCCTCCTAGAAAAATCACCAGAGTTTAATAAAAAGCTGTGTTTATACATTTTTTTAAGCATTTTCCTGTTGATAATATCTCCACATTTCCAGATGTTTCTGAGACTTTATATATCATGGTTCTGATAGCAATTAAGAGAATGCAACACAAATCCATCTGACATAAGTTATCTTTTTGTGCCAGGATTTTGCCACATGATATTTCCAGCTGCATTCTTTTTGAAATGCTATTACTGCTTACAGAAACGCAAAACAAATCTGTCATTTACCTTTTTTCCCACTGTACCAAACACACAGAAAGAATAAGAAAGACTGAAACCATTTTAAAGCATTCCTAATTTGCTTTGCCTGCAAGGAGCTAAAACAGCTTTCCAGCTCAGCCCATGAATCGAGCATCAATATGAAATGCAGATGGCAGCACTACTCAGCACGCATCCATCCACACCAGCCAACTTCCCTGCTGGACCACTCCATTCACTGGCATGAGATTGCTTCAACTGATGGATTCAGCTCATTCCTCAAGTTACACATTAGAAATGGCAACAACAGTAAAATGCATGAGCAGAGACGGGCAGGAGAAGACAGGAGCCAGATGAGCCTTGCTTTAAGAGTAAGTTTAGCCCAGCAATCTCAGTAGAAGCAAGTGGGGTAAGATGAGATTTGTCATAAATACCTTTAGATCCCATATGACTGGTGTGAGTGCACTCAGGAGAGAGAAAGGCTAACGTAGTCACCTGACCTGGGTGGCACTCTATGTACCCCACCCTGCTTCTGGCCTTTGGGATTTTTTTTAAAAGCACTCTCTGGGATTTCCCTGTGTATATAAACCCCTCACAACTCACCTGCCTTTTTTAAGGCTGTGCTTTGAAGCAGCTACTCAAAATAAATTATATCCTACTGTGTGAGTAGCCCTGTTGTAAGCAAGGACACCATACCTAAGGTGAAGCTGATCATAGGGATTAAAGGACTGCAGCACTTCCTCCTTAGTCAGCCCTTCTCAGTCCTTTTTGTTTCCAGGTATACAGTACCCCAGTTACTCTAACTTCAGACTGTGCCACTTTTTCTCTCAACAGCTCCTTTACTTCTGTATCCCCTTTCTTCTCATGCTTTCACATTATTTCTGTTTTCACAAAGCTCAACTTGGCTACAAGACTAACTTCTGTTCTTATTCCAGTATTCTGGGGTGTCATATGATTTTTTGTTTTTCAACAGAGGAACAAAGTCAAGTCATACCAATTCAAGCCACCAATAACACAGACTAGCAAAATGCTTATAGTCAGGAGCCAGAGGGAAAAAAACCTCAAAGTGCTTGAAATCCTTTATAGACTGGATATATACACTGTATATCCAATGTCCTATCCCTGCTGAAGTCTTTGATTGTTTAGGCAGCAGTCTATGTCAAAATCCATTTCAATAATATTCTAACTGGCTCAGCAGCCTCCTCTCATTTAGCAGATTCAATCACTACTTGCTGATGGAAGGCAGAAATCACAGCTAAAAGATGCCATTTACAGTACATTTCTCTCATGACTGTGATGTTTTATCACTTACAATCTTTTGGACAAGATTCCATATCTTGCTCAATGTGTCATGAAAAGGGAAAACAAACGTGAGGCGGCAGCAGCGGCAGCTTTGTCACATCTTTACTGAACTCATTAATCAATGTTTGTACTGCTAGTGAACCAAAAACCAGGCAGGCCAGCAAAGACCCAGAGTACTGCCTGCAGCCCTGGGGCTTTTTCCCCTCAATGCAAATAATTTGCCTTTTCATACTGCTAGAAATCACATCAGTTATTCAATTATTCAAAATACTTTGGCATAATTCATGTTTTATGAGCCCAGAGTAAAACCAGGTTAATTGGTTTGTGTCAGATTATAAATCTAATCCAGGTACTCCAAGCAGTTAGGTCAGATTAGCAGTATTTCATTCCTTTCTCAGAAAAATCCATTACATTGAAAGGTCTTGATCCTGTTCAGTAGAAAAGTGTGCGAAAACTGTCACTAAACCTAACGAGAACACTTTCAAATAATAAAAACCATCCAATCTTTTTTGCAGGAGGAAAGAAATTTATATAATCAGAAGTAATTTAAGTGTCTCACATGTTTCTTTTCCTACAAAACAAAAAAACAACCCAAAAATATTTGGAAAGCATTTGTTTATAAAAGAAGACATTGATTTTCAGAGTCCTCAAGGGTTATATATCTTTCTGGCTGCATACACAGATTATTGTAACTAATTTTCTTTCCCTGCACATTCTGTAAGCTGAATTGAGGAGGTGGGAGATCTGGTGGGTTTTTGCATTAAGAGGCATTCGCTTGAGAACACCCTCAGATGTGTTTATGGCAACATCAGCTAATGACTATTCATTACATCAAGTGAAAGTCTTCACAGATTGTTCCCCAGGTCTGTTGAAAAGATCAACAACAAAGCCATTAGGAAGAGTCTAAAATCTTGTAAGTATAACCCCTTCTGGAAAGCCCCAAATGACCTAGTCTTCCCAGATGGTCTCCTCATTACTCATGGGGTAAGGCCCTGGGTATCAGAGGTGTTAAATACCTATATACCAGTCAGTAAAATTAATGCTGTAAGCTCAACACTGAGAACTGCTTTTGTAAAACTATTAAAACTCCGTAATATTCAAACTGCAAAGACTGCTTTTCTTGTTATCATGTTGTATCTTCAATTTCCATGACAAAAATGCAAACAAGACATAAAGGGTGGAATTGATTTATGTTATATCTTCCCAGGTCTCTACCTGGCAGTAAAATGCAGAGCTGGATATTGCTTATTCATTGAGAGTGCACAGTGGCTGGAGTCAGCTTCCTTCGACCTCCCCTTCCCAACTTCACCTCAGCCCTGCTTTGCCCTTTTTGCACCTGATTTCTCACTTACCTATTCACTGCCTATGCCCTTTGTACTAAGGCTGTAGAAGCCAAAAGGTGGGTCTTTTGAAGGAACTGTCTTCAATTTTTTCTTGTAAGAAAGATGAGAACTCCCTATTCATTTTGCATAAAGACTGTGAGTGCTTATTCTGTGAGGGACTGGAAAGACATTAAAAACTCACAAGGAAAGATCAGACTCTCATTACTGCTGTGAACCTTATCCAAGCTCAGATTTAGATAAGTAATTAAACTAGAAATAGCAACTATTGTCATCAATTTTTCTACTCACACCTAAGGCAAAACGCATTGGATCACAGATGATCCTCAGTATCCCCATCTCTTAGCTTGACTCTTTCAATGACTAAATCTATTAGTTCACATCATCAAATGTCTCAGGGAACATTATTTACTACTATTTCACCAACTGTACCTGATTTTTTATCATCATCTGCATAGATCAGGCAAACCAAATAATAAGTACCCAACAAAGGCAGATGGTCATGAAGGGACAGTTGTTTCCAAACAGAACCTTGAAGCAGCACTTATATTGTTAATCCGCATAAATGAAAACACAACCACATGCTTGTGGCTACAGCCACTCTTTCAGAAGGGAAACAAAAGGAGGATTTGTCATCCTTACATTTTGGTGATGCCAGATGAAAGGGGACAGGCTCCCAGTAACAGCCAAGCACACACCCTGTACTTGCCACAAGCAATTATTTGGCCTGCAGAGGTGACACGCTAAAATCAATAAGTGCACCTGTAGGGATTCTGTAATTTACCCTGCTGCAAGACAGGGCAACTGGTTATCCACACAGGGTATGATTACCCAGCATGAAAAGGAATTTAATGACCTTGCAATGCCCTCTCTTTGATTACCATTTGCTCTCTGTGATCAAAAGTACAAGGCTGCATACCACACTATAGAGTTAATAAACAGTTTCTCCAGGAAATCTCTCTCCAAGCAACAAGAGACTACAAATTTCCAGGCATACAGTTGACCTTTACATAAAACTAAATTCCCAGGTGGTATCCAAAAATGATGGACCCATCTGTAAAGTCATTCTTTCATCAAATTAAATGTTTGACAGTATCCAGATAATTTAACTTTCATCTAAGCAAAGATATAGTAACTTGCCCCGTTTTCAGCAGTCTGAAATTTGAAGGTGAACACACTGATTAATTATCCCTTTTCTTAAACCATTGCCATTTTTAAGATAGAGCTTCAGCTATCTAGTGCAGAATATGCCTATAAAGTAAGGATTTAAAAAAACTTGAGAATTGAGTAGATGCTTTATTTGAGATCAAAAGATAAGCAGGTGTCAAAATTCATCTTTGATAACACACCATCCATCAGCTTTGAGTCTCCTCCTAAAGTTTACATTTTTATTTCTAGTGCCACAGTAATGACATTTTATATTCTCCTATAAAAGTGATTTTTAGTTTTGTTTCTAAGTTTCCATTCAAGCTTAACCTTTGCATTTTTGATAAAGTAAATCATATAAAAGGTATACAATTGACAAAAATGCATTATTTCCTATTTTAAACTCCCCAGTGATTACTAGAAAAAGGCACTGCATATCCCATTAAGAAGTGCCTGTATACAAACTTTCCTCCTAATGGCTTGTTCTTTCAGAATAATGAGGTAATCACCTCATTAGCATGGTGGAATGAGTTTGGGTAAATGAATTGTACCTATATTGTCAGTAAAGCTGAAATACTATTACATACATACTTCTCTGGGGAGATTCAAGTAATATTTAAATCAATTCACAGCACATTTTTTATTATATAAAAGGGGGAAGAAAACTGGTACATCTGGTGTGAGCTGACCTTCCCTCAGGACACAAAACTATTGATCCCGTTTTCTCCAGCATCTGTTAGATGTCATGGTAAATGCAATTAAATATGTGGTATGCTGTAATTCTCATTTGTCATGCTTTCCTGCAGGCAAAAAAGCACCTTTCCAAATTCTAATGTTTTACCCCTATAATATCTGTGCCCACTGTCAATTAACAACAGCTGGACCTCACTAATCATGAGGAAAGTTCACTTTACGTTGCCTTCTCAACTCAGACCTCTGACATTTCTCTAATGAACAGATGACAAATTCCTCTCTTCTTCATCATCTGATTTCTTTATCATCTAGAGGGCACTGACCAGCTACACAATCAAGTTCACAAATGTTATTAGAACAAGCTCAAATTATACCATCTATTACATATACAACATCACGACAGAGCAATTTAAATAAACAAATCATTTTAACACAGATAAATACATAGATATTTAAATAAATATCAGAGAAAAATAATAGAGAAAAAGCTGTTATTAATATGTTGGAGGAATACTTGCATTCACTAACATTTCATTTGATTCCTTCCCAGACTTCAAATAGACCTGGTATCACAGATATAAAGGATTTTAAATGCAAACTTGGCTTCATTAACCATTTCAATGATGTGTGCATTATACAGATAATAGTTGGTCTTTAATCTGTATTCTAAACAGAGATCATGCTCCCGATAACTTCTACATTATTAGCCAACAATACTCACACTAAGCTTTCCACCTTTTTACACAAATGAAAGACTGAGACCTGTGCTACATATCCACGGCATTCAGAGACCATAACCTCCATTTACTCATGCAAAACCCCTCTCACTTCTTAATATTTGGCAGCCATACAATGCTGAATGGACTGAAAATCAACCTATACCAGCCACTTCATCACCAATTGATAAGTCTTTTATTAAAATGTCTGATTTTCTTTTTTTTTTGGCATAATTTTGAAGTCATTCACGTAACAGTAGAAAATCAAGTCAATAGGAGAAAGTTTTAAAAGGATCAGAATCCAACCAGTTTTTGAAAGAGTTGTTAGTCATTGTGAAGAACTAGAGCTCAGAAAAATGTGTCCATTTTGTTTTCAAATGAAAAATATAAGATTTTTTTCTATGTGACACAAATATCACTTGCACAAGGGTTTTAGTAATATCTTTATTGAATGTTGACTGCAGCAATTACAATGCAATTACTTTTATAGGTCACTTGCTTAAGATTCATGTCTAAAAAGATACCAAACAACTCCTCCCAGAAGCCCACAGCCTCGACAAGTTCTTTACAGAAGGTCTATCCCTTGGTGCCATCAGGCACCATTACAAGCTGAGAAACAAACTCCACACCACTAAACCAAAGCATCCCACCCCTGACATTTCATCAGGAACCTCAATCTGCATTTCTATGAGCACTGGAGCAAAGGTGGAAAAGCATGGCCACGTAGGTGGTGTAAGGAATCTTCCAAAATACACTGACCTGCTCTAGGGCAACCTCCAAGTAAAACACCATAATTCTCTCTTAGCAAGAGCTGTTATTCACAACAGCTTCGCTCAACTTCAGGATGAACTTTGAGAGAGATTTATCTATAGAGAAAATCTGAAGGTTGAAAGAAGCCAGACTTCAACATAAAAATTCCAGTTCCCAAACGTGCTGGATTTTAAGATGCA
Organism: Lepidothrix coronata; assembly: GCF_001604755.1. Taxonomy (NCBI): domain Eukaryota; kingdom Metazoa; phylum Chordata; class Aves; order Passeriformes; family Pipridae; genus Lepidothrix; species Lepidothrix coronata. The sequence continues at coordinate 4,844,533 of NW_016690251.1, forward strand.
CCCTTCCTTCACATTTTAATAGAACTTCAGATAGATTTAATAAAACTCAGACAGAGTTCTGAATGACTGCATGTGAAGTAGAGCACCACACAGCAGGAAAAAAGCTCTGACACTGAGCCATCTGTAATGTAAAAACTGTCAGACTTTGCAGGTTTTTACTAAATCTTCAGCCTAAATTACTTTGTTCATCAGAGCTACAGAGAGATTAATATGGCCTTAGAGCCCTAGAGCAAACTTAATTTGGTACTACAACCTCTACTGGCTTGTTAAATGTTTTTGTGTAGTTCTTTTTCTTTTCCCCATTCCTTGCAGATGCTCAGACCACTAAGGGAACCTGAGCAGGATTACTACTTCTGTCAATCCAAAGTGCAGAAAACCTTTGCATTTCTTTTGGTGGACATAAAAATCAGAATTCATCATTATTAGGAAGAAATTCTTCACTATGAGGGTGTTGAGGAACTGGCACAGGTTGCCCAGAGAAGCTGTGGATGCCTCATCCCTGGAAATGTTTAAGGCCAGGCTGGGTGGGGCTCTGAGCAACCTGGTTTAGCAGGAGGTGTCCCTGCCCACGGCATGGGGTTTGATCTTTAAGGTCCCTTCCAACCCAAACCATTCTATGATTCCATGATTCGAGAAAACATCTCCATCACCTCAATTAAGGCTTGCCCATTTCCTATTATTTTTGGGACAAAGACACAAAAGTGGGCTAAAATCACTCCTTTTGGAGAGGGGTTGCAAATAAAGAATTCTGGTGCAGGAGCAGCTCATTATATCCATCTGACCAATACAATGTAATGAACATTTTTTTAATATATGTGCTAGAATTAATTTTCTTATATAAAGAGCCATCCTTCTGTTCTCTCTCCTTTTGCAGAGAAAAGGTTGGGGAACTTGGCACATTTGGAGCACACATTGGAGCAACGTCTTGGCAGTCACACAGGTTCTGAGACCCAGTTTGAACATGATGAAGGAGTAGTGCCTGACCCAAGAAAGCACTTAAATGTGTGCTTTACTTCACAGTAGCAATCAGAGTAGTTCAGTTTCAGTGAGCTAACACTTTAAGCCCCACCGATTTCAGAGTGTGCAAAAGTACTGAAGGTGCCTTCATGAGTCTGGGTTTTGCTTCGCAAGGGGTTAGAGTGTGTTTCCCTTTGAGGATTTCACAGCTCAGAAGGCTGAGGGAAACAACTTTGCCTCTTGACTGAAGATGATGACTGGCAACTTTGCACATAGAAAAACACAATTTGCTCTTTGCCGTTCAAACTGAGTTTTCAAAAGAAGTGAAAAGACTGGAAAAAGATGGTTTGGTATGAAACATTAAGGTTTTATTCTCAGTCATCAAGTTGGTTTTTGACAGGAGAGGGAAAGGGTAGACAAGCAGCCCCAAAAGTGATAAACAAGTGAGAAACTCCTCAGGACAGCTGACTTTCTGTTTAAGTAGAAACACAGGCTCGACTGTAAACTCTGGGGATCCTGATCAAAGCAGGTCACACGCCTTTGCCAAACAGACCATCTGATCTCCATTTCATATCAACAATAGATGAACTGACGAACTAGCCACAAGTCTGACATAATAAAGGCAAAAAGCTTTCAGCCTACAATAAACTTACCTTGAGGCTATGAGAATGTCATCTTTGAATGTTTTCTGGCACTACTTGATCTGTCTCACCCAATTAATACTAATACACTACCCCAGCTAATACAAGGACTTCATGGATTTGCTGCCCATCGTTATGATGGTAACGAAGCATTCAGCATAAGATAAGAGTGGCAAGGTGGTTTTGTTCTGGTTTAAAAAACATATTCAGTGAAGTAAAATTCCAATATTATGCTGCAATACATTTTTATTATGTGGAGGTTTATAAATTCTTCTCCTGCATCCTGAGGCTCAAAGCTTCTTAAAAATGTTATTAAAAAAACTATTAAAAATTCACTTGCCATTTGCTCTCAACATCTTTTTTTTTAGGAAATTGAGTTTTAGATACACACACATATATATCTATGTATACATAAAGGGATATACCTATAAACATGTATTCAAATGGTTTATAATTGCCAATATTTCTAGCAGCACTATCGCAAGTAAAACATTCTGAACAGACTCATTCTGGAAAGAAAAAGACCTTTATTTCTTCTGTATGGGAGAAGGTGAGATTTTCAAACTTCTTCCAGAAACCTGCACGCACTAGCTGTCCTTGCTACATTGGCATCAAGGTTCATTTACCTTGATGAAAACCAGGGCAGGGGAATCTAAGCAGAGCTTCCATACACTTCCAGGGCTAAATAGCTCCTCTAAAGCTTTTATCTACACTGAACTCCCAGTGGGAGTGTCAACATACCTTGATCTCTTTGTACTCTATTCCCCATCTATAAAATGAGGATTAGTCAATGCCAAAAAGGAGCTCTGTAAGATATTAGAGAGTGTCAGGTTCTTCAATCACATGAACCACAAATTCCTAACTACCACTGCACAAATAAGCTCACTTCTGAGTCCAATGCAAAAAGTTTTGGGCTTTAACTCAGTATTATATTTTAACATCTCTTTTTAAAACACAAAATCTATCTCTTCTGCACAATCTGAACAAAAATAATCTCCCGAACTAGCTGCAATCTCAGCATAGTAATTACTGCATCTTTTAATATGCTGATTTTAAAAGGCACATTTACTGAGAAAGGAACTCTGTGATCCACTGTTTGGCAGTACCAGAAACTAAAAAATAGTGATAAGAAGCCTACAAATGCATTTTATGGCCAGAGAGCAACACATTCCACAAAAGTTTATCTTATTATTTTGCATATCTCTAGACACTGGATCCGCTCTGTCATAAATGCTCTTATCGCTAGTTAACCTTTGATTTTAACAGGCAGCCCATGCCTGACATTTAATTAGTGACCCAATTAAATCTTTTGCTGTTCTCAGCTTATTTTATCATTTAGAAGCAACAGAAAGAAATCAAGACAGGCTTCCATGAGGAAGATATTACAACTGTCTTTATTAGCTGTTAGAACAGTCATTCTGGCAGTATAACAAGATAAGGACTTTGACCATTTCCTTAATATTGGGATGTTTGTCTTAGATCCTCAAAACTATTCCCAGAGACCCTTTCACTAGTTTTATGGGAACGAGGTAACTGTATAAAATGAAGTATCAACATACTATGTTCTGGCTGTAAGACTACTACAATATTAACACATCGTTCACCTGCCAAGTTATGATAGAAAGATGTCCGTGAGGACAAAGGGCTGTTGTGAATGGATAATGATCACCTAAATGATGACCTATAGAGTTCTGTCCCCTCCTCAGCTGAATTTTACTCGCCCTACAAAGATTTCACTGTTAGCTACCTATACCCTCTTCCAAAGTTCTTGCCCAGCTGTTGTCTTTTTAGATACCTATCCCATGGTGTTTTGTTTCTGGAAAGATGCTCCCACAGAGGAAAAGTTTTCTGGAAGTTACAGCTTTTATGGAGAAGTCCTGGAGAAGGTGTTGATGCAATGTCTGTGTGAGCAGCAGCAGCATCCCAAGCTGGCTGCCTGCCTCCTGCTCTCTTCCGACAGTCTTGAGAATCGCTCTGTGCAAATAAATGAACTGAAGTCTAATTCTATGAAATCTCTCCAGTTGTTACTGTTTTGTACTATTCTTGTATATCATCCTTTATTTGGTTTCCATCGTATTTGCCTGATATTACAGTGGTACCACAGGGTTGGCCCAGATCTTTGGGCATCAAAGATCAGGAATTGAAGCCCTCCTGCATTTTCAGGCTAATGGGAGCAAACTGAAGGTCCCCAAGTCAACTTAGCAGGCCACATCACCCATTTTTAGTCTTAGTGTGCGTCAAGTGACTTGATGATCTCAGAGGTCTTTTCCAACCTAGTTGATTCTGTGACCCTGTGATTCTGTGAAGTGTGTTCACAAGAGAGTTAAAGTAGAGTACACAACCATCCCACACAGACCAACTCAGTTAAGGGCAACTGAAATCAATTGTTCCTCTCCTGCTAGCAGAGATCTGGGATTTGAGACTGATATGCATCTTCAGCAGGGAGGGAATCCAGGCAGGAAAACTTTGCACACAAACCCCACTAACTTCAGGTATTATTTATGCCATTGCATTTACTTAGAAATCAAAAATAATTTTTTTTTTTAATAACTAATTACAGAATTGTTGAGTCAACAGCCAGAAATCTCATCAGTAAAAGTCTGTGGTAAGGGTGTCTTATTAGAAGATCTGTTTATAGATTTTTGAAAATTATTTATCGTTCTTTAAATCAATTTGAAAGTGACTAGCGCCACATAATTTTCTATTTGTACTAATTACAACTAAAGAGCAATATTAGGATGAGATGGTTATAAATAAAGCTTGTTGAGCAGCATGTTGACATTATTTTATAAAGCTTAAGTTGTGCCAAGTTAATAGATGGAACTCAGAGCACATGTGGAAAGAAGCAGATTTAGTTAACCCTTGCTATGCTAATAGCTGAAGACCATTTCTATTTAAAGAAAAAATGCTGTGACATCAGTATTTCATCGTTCTTCTGATGGTGGTCAAGGAGTTAATGAACATCTGGAATGTGCCTTTTTAAAGATCATGAACACATTCAAATCACTTTTATCTTGGATGGGATTCTGTGTATCTGATCTACCTCGGTATAAAACTGGAGGGGCTGTCACACACAGTAACTAAATGGTTTGAAAGGAAAAGCATTTCCAGCTGTACCATGCAACAGTTTCCATATAACTCAGAATACATTTAGTAAATGATCTTTTGCATGAGAAAGGGCATAAGTTGTATCACAAAATTGAAGGACAGCCAATGAATATACACTAAAACTAGGATTTTAGATTTATTATTGAGGATTTGACAACTGGATTTTCTGAATTATGAGCTCTGTCCTCCAATTACTGAACTAACTCCCTTTCCTTTCTGTATCATGAGCAGTAATAAAGTTTTGAGTTTGAGTGGAAGAGTTTCATTCAATTAGCTTTTCTGTTACCATCACCACCTCTCTTAATATGCTTTGGGCAGATTCCAACAGGCAATTGGCTAAATGATGGTAAATTCTCACACCTACACAAGTTAATAGAATCTCAGAAAAGAACAAGGGGTCCAGCACTGCAATGAGTTGTACAGTGCAGAAATACATCAGTAGACTCCCAGCACTGCAGATCCCTTGAATCACAGCCCAGTGAAGTTCTGTCTGTCAGACTTCCCCGTGGTTAAACACTGCAGTCTTTGACAGAGTGTCAATGAATTTTGACTACACATTGATCCATGCACATGCTCTCCTTTGCCTACCAAGCATATTTTCACTCTACAGCTGAGTTGCAAAGCCATTAAATGATGTTAGAGTATAAGAAGATGGTCCTGTCGCTTAGGGTTGGAGGAATAACCAGTTGCCACCAGGATGATGGGGAATTTTGCCTGGGCTAAAAGCAGACAGTGATAAGTGAATACCTTGCTGGGGAAACACTGGGGTCCCCATGTACTTGGTGGCAAACAGGGGTGACATGCTTGGTGGACTTGTGTTACAGTAGGGTATCACTGCAACTGCTGTTCACAATTAATTTACAAATAATTAATATTCGTGATATTCTACAACATAACGAAGGAAAGTGTTTTCTACTGGACTTAGTAATTTTCTCTAGTCTGTGTTTTAGGACATAAAAAACTCCACACTGCAATGAAATTAAACTGTAAAGAATGTGTGACATGGTTTCTAATTGAAAACCCAGATAAGACATCCATGGCCAAAAAAGCTGTGTCCATTTTATTTTCTTATTATTAAGGAATGTAACCTCTGCCACAAAATACTCCTACCTGAAGCTAATCTACTTTATTTCTCTGCATAATAACTGCATATTATTTCCCCCCAAATATTTTGGAACAGCTTACTGCTGGTCATGCAGGATTATATTATTCCTGAAACTGGAAGTTTGACAGTCCTCTTCTGCTCAGTTTCCAAACATGATAGTAAAGGTTCTTGAAAAGCAACTCACCACCCTGATTCAATATTAAGCAAATGATGCATCTGAATTTGTCCTAAATGGGTAAAGAACATTAATCTGTGTAGTGTTCAGTAAAAAAACTACACAACACCTATTAAGAGGTTTTTGTAATATGGCTTCTTTTGTAAGCCAGTTCCTCTCCCATACTGTGTGATGTTACCTGCTGCAAGTCCCCTATTCAGCTACGTCATATTTTTGCTTACTGATTCTCAGCTTGGTGCAGCTGATGAAACATGTTCATCTCCTGGGATGAAACAGTTTTTTTTTTAATACTTTTTCTCTGTGAGGAAAATAAAGGATAATTTTGTCACTAAAGACACTCATAACATTATTTATGACTAATCACTGTGTATTTTCTCCCACTCTTTATTATACACCAAATTATTCCATTATTTATCACTTTTTCCTTCTTTCCAGAGATTACTTTCCTTGATTTGCCATATTCTTTCTTGTCATTGTTCCCTCCTCCCTTTAAATCCCTGTTAGTCTGCATATTCAGAAATCCCTATTGTTCCTTTGTCCTCATCATTTAGCTTCTCACATCTGCACAGTGACACACATCTGCCAGTCCCAGTCCTGCCCCTTGCTCCAGTTCTGCTGCCCAAATTTTCCTCCCTTTCTCAGAAACTTCCTGCAGACCAAAAAACCTCACTAATAATTCCAACTCTCAGAGGGAAAATGTCTTTAACTCAAAAATAAGGTACCTATTACATGAGTTAAATAATTCCTTCTTAGCTATCATAATCTATTAAGCCCTGAGTTACACTCTTCCAGACTTCAACTTGTCTTCCAGAACACGGAAGATATACTCACTAATTTCCTAGAATTTTACTTCATCTTTCTCAAGACTACTTCATCTTTCCCTGAAGAGGCAGAAGAAGAGGGGAGAGAGCCTGTCAGCCCCTCCATGCTGGGAAATCATCTGCCACATGCATTTTTGGTTTCTGGAGCTTTGCTCAGTTAATCAGGCAAAGAGTAAGCTATGAAACCCCAAGACAACAGCTGCCATACCTAGAGAACATCCTTCTCTAGCAGACATGTAAAACAAGCTGCCAAGTCCATTGGAGCAATGAAAAAGATCTTGAGCAAGTTTTGGCCCATGCCCTCTAGTAATTAAATTCATGGTACAGCTTCCCATTTGCCTGCCACAATTACAAAGAAAGAAGCAGGATCATTTGCTGGTTCACAAGGCTGCAAGATGCACAGGGATATTAACTCCAGCTTATCTGAAAACAGCATTTTTACCCTTTATTCCTCACTAAAGGCAAGGAATATTCTTCTAAACAGAAGTTCTCTGTGCTCTGTACACACAGAATTGACATGGAAATGAGGTTCCAACACATTTGAGGTTGGCAGAGCAAAAAGAAGGTCTCTGTTCCCACCAGTCTGCCAGCACCAAAAAGAACCTTCCATGTTTTAATTTTAAATAAAAACTTTAAATGGTCCACATTCCTGTTCCAAAAGTCTTCTAAATAAGAGCAAAATTTACCTTACAAAGGTTATTTGTTTTTCAAATCACTCTAGAATAACAAAAAAGTAATTTAAATCTATGCATAAAATTAAATTTCCCTGACAAATGAAATAAAAAAGAAACAGTTGATTTTTTAAAATGCTCCCACTTCTGGCTGGCCTGATTTCTAAATGGTGCTTGTACCACAGATGCATTTCGCTGTCTGAATTTGGACACACAAAGCTCTCTGGCTGTTCCCAGGAACCAGCTGGCCCACAGGGCCCACAGTGCTCCACTGCATGACTTTCTTTTACAGGCTTAAGAAACATTTCTCAGTGGCCAGGTTTCTCCCTTTTTCTCCTAACTATCATGAAGAAACCAATGCTAAGCCAAGGACCTTCTTATGTTCAGGATCCTCGAAGTTATAATCAGCCATAATAACAAAATATTTGTTGAGGAATCAGCAAGGCTGTCGCAAATGGACATCTTTAATTACATTTGGAACAACTTGCAGGTACTGAGGAACCTAAAATTAAATGCAGGCAGTCTAAAAATAAAGATAGAAATGAAAGTAAATTAATATCCAGCATAAGCTGCAATGAATACAAGAATTAGCTTGCACATGCTTACACTGCAGTTCTTTAGGCCAATTTTGCACCTATATACTATTGACACCATTAACATTAGGAAGCAGGCAAGATAAAAATTAGGACAATTAATATATATTAAAAAAAAATAAAATTGAAGGGCTTGGATTAAACAGCATTTTCTAAGCACCTGCTTGTAAGGATTGATCAAAAACATTTACCATTATAAGGTAGACAGTGCCAAAAAATACTATTAGTCTCTTTTGGGAAATACTTGATATACAACTTGTCAGATGTCACAATCAATAAGATATCTTTTATTTTAACATGTTATACACTAGTGTTTACAAATGTAATCTTTTACTGCCTCTTTGGAAAGAGACTTGACAGAGATAACATTACCCTGTAATGCAGAAACCGGTATAAACTAGGTCTCGAGATCCAGCTGAAATGAAAACACTGGCAAAAATATCCTTTATAAAAAAAAAAAACCAAAACCAACAACAATGTGCAAGTCCACCCACAGAATAAATACTCCAATGCCTTATTGTCTTTGAGAGCAGCAGCAAGCCTGCATACATAAAGCTAATGAAAGGACTGTTCAATTTATGCGAGCAGAAGTGCTTTTAAACCCTCCATAGAACGTGCAGATACTCATTAAACGTTGCGAGTGGCTCACAGGCAAATGGGCATAACTTTCTCCCATGGGGACATGCAGCAGATGATCAAAGACAAGCAATGAAGAATAAAACTGGCTAATATGACAGTCAAGGCTGGACAGATTTGCTGAGATAAGAAATGGTTCTCAGTGTTCTGGCAAGGGTATTGTTGTCAGACGTTCGGCGCTTTCCATTTACAGAGAATTTCATTGCTCTTTTTTATTTCCAGAATTAGCATATCAGAAGATGAAGCCTGGAGCTTTATGTGTTTTTTTTTTTTTTTCCTTATTAACTAATCAAAAGCATGTGTTTCTATACCTTTTGATTTAGAGTACAAAGAAAAAAAATGAAGAAAAGCATTCTATCCATCTTTCAAATTTCTTGCCTCCCTGAAAAATACTTACAGGCTACTTTTGGCTGAGGAAATGACATAAACCCTGCTCAGGTAATCAGAGATGGTGTCGTGATAAGCACTAAGTGAATATAATTTCACAATTAATATTACACAGTGGATTTCTGATAATTTTTTCAATGCAGCCATAAATTGCAGGGACAATTTCCTCAGAATTTCCAAATCCTGAAAAACTCTGAAAGTCTATACATACATAAATTCAGCTTTAGATATCAATTCGAAAAATAAAGATAGACTGACCACATCTAAAAATCTTGAGTGCTTTCATGGAAAAGATCTAGACATGATCATTTTAATTGTACAAAAAAAATAATTTGTCATAGTTTGAGGCTTTTTAAGAAGAGTGATTTCACTAAAACTGAAAATGTTTATGTACCAAGAAACAAAAAATAAGGAGACTGAGTAAGAAATATGTCAGATGATTAAAAACTGTTTAAATATATAACCAACTGCCTCATAACTCACAATTAAGAAAGATAGCTATCTATACACAGGTGAAAAATTGGCACAAGGAAGAGGGAAAATAGCCTTGCATGAATAAATAGACATAGGTATTCAGAATGACTTCAACAGTGAAGAAAAGGGGTGGTCATTAAAATCATGAAGGAAAAAAAATATTCAGTATATGGATATATACAAGCCCTGCATTACCCTGCAATGTAAACTTGTGGAGATAAGCATAGAAATAAATTCCATAACTTTTGCTACATCAGTAAGGCACTTAACAAAGGTAGTAATGCACTGTAAGTAGGAATTAAAGGGAAAGTAAGAGGAGACAGAAGACATTGGCAATTATTGGAGACACGAGTAATAAAAGGGTGGGTTTTTTAAAGTGTGTTAAGAACAAAACAAGTCACAGCAATTTTTCTCGTTGATTAGTGAACAAAAGTGATTAGTTGTTAATAATTATGCAAAAGGTAAAAGCATTCAATAAATCTCTCTCTCCTGTGTCTGGAAAATAAGGTAGAAGATACAATCATACCATTTAATGATCACAACATTTATCTTTCATTCTCAAAGTAATTGAGGGTGATGTTAAAAAGAAGCTTCTAAAGTTAGACCTTTTAAAAGCAGCAGGTCTGCATAAGCTTCAGGGCGACACCTTCAAAGAGTAGTTTTCAAGGAGTAATTTTTACCATCAACATCAATTTTGAATAACTCTTTGAACACTGAGGAAATTCAAGAGGTTTGGAAAAAAGTAAACATGCTAATGTAGCAAAAAGTAAGTAGTAGAGACCTGCCACCTGAAATCAGTCCTGGGCAAAATTATGGAACAACCAACACAGCTGGTTTTTAAGTAAGTAATTAAAGAAGGACTGTATAAATCAAAAGTGTTTATGGCCTTGTCAATCTAACTCGAGATCTGTGCTGATGACATTACACAATATAAGGTTAATAAAGTTAAAGGTGCTGAGATGATAAACTTCCCTGTGGTATGCAATTCAGTGTTGTGTAATATTTTGTTTAAGAAATAAGAACACTACAAATTTAATGTAATACATTAAACATATGAAAGATCAGCTAACTGACAGGTTTTAAAATTGAATTGGATGTTTTCCAAGCAGAGGCCAAAAAGGACCAAACCTCTACTCAACTGCCACTGAACATAAATCCAGAAACAAAGAAAAAAGACCACATTTGAGGAGGAAGGACTTTATCCTAGACAGCAGCAAGTGAGAAGGACATGCTGCTCACGATGACTAAGGGTGTTGAGTAGCCACTTGATGCTACTGCATCTTCAAAAACTTATGACAACTCTCCCCACCTCCAAGGGAGAGAAGAAGGTTACAAGAAACTACAGGCCAGACAGCCTCACTTCATTTCCTGAGGAAATTATGGAGCAAATCCTCCCAAAGCCATCTTAAAGCACAGAAAGGACAAGAGGGGGACAGGAGAAACCATCAGGGAAGCACCAAGGTCAAATCGTGCCTGGCATACCTGGTTGTTTTCTATGACTTAGAAAACAAAGGACTATTAAGATGACTGGTGACCTCCACTTCAGTAAAGCTTCCATCACTGTCACTCACTATAGTGAGTATAGTATAATTGGAAAAACGCTCTATAATGTGAGATCTTGATCCTTGGAGAGATTCAAAAGTCAACTGGACACAGCTTATAGCAGAGCTTTGAGCAAGGAACTTGGACAGAGTTCCTCTCCAATCTGAAGTACTCTGATTCTGCTCTATAATCAACCAAGCATGAGCTCCTAATACAACATTATAGAGTCTTTAACCTCGTAGATTAAAGAAAATGGGTTAAAAAAAAAGAAGCTCACAAAATTCAGGCTAGAAGTAAGGGGCAAAAATTAACAGCAATGTAACTAGAACTGTAGTGCCCTTACCAATGATGGATTTTCTAAGAGGTATTCAGAAATTAAGACATTAAAGTCAGGGTACTTCCATATCTTGTCTCTTCCAGAAGGCCTATGAGTTCATCACCACCCTCTTCTCCAGCCTTATAATCTGCGCATCGCTGACAAGAAAGCAGTATTTTTTTTCCCATTCTAATTCTTAGGAGAATTATATTCTATTATCCCAGTGATGGAAGGAAGAAATAATAAGGGAAGGTGAAACAACTGCAGTGCAAATAAACCAAGAGCAATGTTCCAGCATTCAAGAATTCAGACACTGAAATTAGTCCCGGCAGAACATTAAATCACTGCTCCAGGATGCCATCAGAAGTACAAAGCTGGGTAAACTATTAGGAACTCTACAATTACAAGTATCACTTGGGGAGAAATTGTGACAAAAAGAAGTGATAGACACATCATGATGTGAATATACAGCATTACTTCTTTAATGTTTATATGCCCACAGTGTTTTGAAAACAAATGCTTTGTGCATAAAGAGACATAATAAAAATTCTTACTACTTCACGAGATCTCATTTTTTTGTGAAAATATTTATCCCTATAAACGTTTGATGTACACATCTGCTAGAGCTAAAAAAGTTGGAAACTTTAAAAGAAAAGTGCTAGTAATAAAACCTGCAAAATGCACAGAATGTAGTCAGGGAGTAAAATTTTGCCTGTTATGTTTATACAGACCCCAAATTACAAGATTTACAGGATTTCTTTTGTAACCTTCTCCGTTGAAAACAATATTTTGAAAATTTTATTTTTAATTATGTTATTCAATGCACTGAAGTGCATAGATGCAATTTTCAAAATAAAATTAATTATGATTGGTCATAGCTTCACAGGCAATTTGAAGAAGTTAATTACACATTCAAAGTGCTTCTTTCTCTCTTCAAATTAAAAACAGAACTGACACCAGCATTACTTAACAGTTTATATAACATAATTATATCCCTTTATTCATTCACAGACTACATTTTTACATCACTGATTTTGACCAGTGTGGAAGTTAGTTCCTATGATCAAGACAGTTCCATCATAAGATTCTGTTGGTTTTTTTCCCAAATAACAGATGTAAAACTCAATGGATTTGAGGTATAAAAATCCAAGATGCTGCCAGATTTTCAGAAAAGAGAGCCATGGAAGCTGATGCAGCACAAGCAGTTCATACCTATTTAGATCTGTCCTCTCTTATACTCCATACTTAGGAACACATAGTTTCCACTTTATATATAGTTAAAAACTCAACTGCCACTTACACTTATCTTTTATCCCATCTCTGCTATCAGATCCTCCTTTCATCTCTGAGCACCCACACAGCCTGACAGTTTGGATTTCAGCAGAACAGACATTCTGTAATGTCCATAATATATATAGTTCTTGCCATATGCACTCCTGTTACCAATTCTTAAGGACTTTTCTAACACCACTTAATGACAATAGGCCAAATATTTCCCTTTCAACAGAGTAAAACAAAGAGGAGATGGGAGAAAAACATGGGAGAAAAACAATCAAAATCTCCTTCCTTAATAAAATGGAAATTATTTCCCTGTTACAAGTAGCAAAGAGACAAACTGGAGAGGTGATAAAACCAAAGCAAAGGTGGAAATTGTGGCCTAGAGATGCAAACATCTGGAATGCCACAGGGAAAATCACATGAGCCATTATGCTCTAGGTCCTCACAGGAGGATGTATGAGTACAGCAACGAATGCAGAGTTTGATCCAAGCAGCATCTTCCACAGAGAAATTCTGACAAATATTCTGCCAAAATTCCAAATTGAGAAACATATTTCCCAGTTGTTTGGTTGTTTTTTTTTTTTGTAATTTTGTTTTCTATCATACTCATAGAAAAAAAATACCAAGCCAAAAAATAACAGAGAGGTAGAGAGTACCTTCTACGCACCTATTTTGGATTTTCCTGACTCTAATGCAGAAAAACCAACAGTTACTGTGCAGTTACAAATCCTGAACTAATGGGTTATAAGCCTGACAGTGATCTGGTGTGAGGATATAAAATGCTGCAAGAAAATATGCAGTAAGAAAAGAGCTTGTAAATGCACTAGGAGTAATAAAAATGAAGCAAAGACACTTTACTTATAAATACTCAAATAATGGAGAAATGGAGATGACTGATGCATTCAATGCCTTTTTGCTTTACTCTTCACAAAAATGTTCCCTTGTGAGCAAACCCTTAAACATCATCAATTACCAAAAAGAAAAGGGATAAAAAAATTGAGAAAGAGTGCATCTGGACATATGTAGGTAAAAGAATTGAAAGTGAAGCCTAATAAAATCACTTCAGAGAGTCCAGGGGAATATTGACCACTCTTCTGAAAAATTCATGGATGATGGGAGAAATCCCAAAGGATAGGCAGGAAACAAGGAAGGGAAAAATCAAGAGGATGAAGATTTAGAAAATTACAGATCAATACACTGAATTAGAAAGGTTCTAATCTAGAAAAGACATTTAACTATCCCTAAGCAAACATCTAGAGGATAACAAAATGCCTGAGGATGGCCAGCATGGAGCTGCTAAAGACAAACCAACCTGATTTTCTAAAGTGGGCCAGAGGGAGAGCATTGAACAGGATCTACCTTGGCTTTAGTCATGCTCTTGACATATTCCACATGACATGCTCCTAAGCAAACCACAGAAATGTAGGTTAACATGAAACCACGACAGAACAGATGCAGAACTATCTGAAAACATGCTCCCAGGGACAATTACCAGAGATTTCCTGGCAAAACTAGAAAATATATCAACACAGGCATTGGTGGCTCTGTTCTGGGCTCTGATGCTTGACTGTTGATACCATTAACGATGGAAAGAACGCACATAGAAGATTGGCCCGTGAAAAAAACAGAGAGCAAGAGCAATTTATTTTGAGGATAAAGTCAGAAAACAAATCTTGCTGATTTGGAGAAGCAATTTGAGGTCAAGAACAAGCGAGAAGCACTTTGCCTACAACATACAAGTCACAAATACAAATGGTCAGTGTCAGCCTATGACAACAGGATTTGAGGAATTTAACATGCATCACAGAATAAGTGACTAAACAACATGATGCAAAATTTGCCGCAAAGGACGAAAAACATTATTCTAGGAATGCAGTAAAAGGAGTGCAAACTGTAATACCCAGAGCAATTAGTCCACTGCTATCACTGGTCCAACAACGATGAGGTCTGAGGTAGAGCGTGAGAAAGACAACACCAGGTAAATTGGTGACAGTTCAGAGAAGAACACAAAGAAATGCTAAGAAATGTGCTTTTAGAAAGGCTTGGAGAAATAAACGTGTGTGTGTGTGTGTGTGTGTGTGTGTGTATGTGTTCAGCTTATGAAAAGATGACCAAAGAACATACTCCAGCAACACACTGAGACATGGCTGAGTGGGCAGTGACCATCAAATACTTTGTGCATCTGCTCTGGGGAAACAGGGGCCCACCAGCTGAACTTGTAGCAACATAAATTTAAGGTACTAGATCAAATTACCTCACTGTGTATTCAGTTAAGCATTGGAACAGAACTACCTAAAGAAACAGCAGAATCCACATTGGTGGGGGGTTGTTTCCAGATACAGGTTAGATCTGAGTCTCAGGATTAAGTGCCATTTCTAGAACTCAGTATTTACTAATACTCTGCTTTCTGCTTGAAGCACTGTTACAGAGACAGTGGCTGGGATGTTCCAGTTTATTCCCTACTTCAGTGGGACAAACACATTAATCACAACACACAAGTGGCAAGAGCTCAGCATTAACAAGGCTGATCAAAAGAAAAAAGCCTGAAAAGAAGATGTAGGGCTGTCAATGTGAAAGTGTGGCACCTTCAGTGGATTGAATTTTCAGATTGATTTTTTTCAGTTCGAGTTACAAATTCAGCCAGCTCCTGTCTCCTAAGGGTGAGAGCTATAAACTCTGCCTGCTTGGGCAAAAGGTAGCAATATAGAGCAGTGTTTTTTTCTGCTCAACTTTCTAAGGTTTTTTTTTTTAAAGATTCCAGAACTAGGAAGCTAAAATGAGCATGTGCCTAAAGCAAGTACAGAAATAGGATCTCTCAACCAGTAATTTATATCATACCAATCTTCTGCAAGGGATGTAAACAAAATATAAAGTGCTGTTTTAGCATACATGCAGCCTCTAGGGTTTGTTTGTAAAACGTTCTGGATCAGATTTTCAGTATCAGATGCATAAGTTATGCCAGGGAAAAAAAAAACAACAGTGCAAAGCAGACTTCACTGCATGTAGTTGTCCCTTCCAGGCACAAAGTGGATTCTGCCACACTCAGCGACCTGTCTTCAGAGTGTCATTCTCTATTTCTCACAATTAGCAGGGCATCAGGCCAGAAAAATACAAAAATGTGTGCTTTATCCCATTGCCTTTGTATTTTTATATATTTGGCTGGTGAATTTGAAAATCTGCATGCTTATTTCTAAATACATGCTGCCGTAGATTAACTGGCCAAGGAATAAAATGCAAAGCGAAAACCCCTCAAGTCCCAGAAATTACAAAGATACACACTGACTTTATCTTTCAAACAGAAAAGCAATTGTAATTACTCCTTCTTCCTCCATGAAAAATTATGTTTGAACAGATCTTGAACATCAAACTGCTCATCCTGACAATCATTTGTGAGACAGGGTAAGTATTCCACTTCTTTTTATAGAAGCAAGCAGAGAAACCTCAAGGTGTCCAGACTGGAAGTTGGTTCACAAGTGGGCTTTAAATGATTCTCTTAAGTTCACAGTGCAAATCATTATCAGAAATTCAATTTAATCACAGGAGTTCCCGAGGGTGTTTTATATGCTCAGACCATTACTGTAAGCTACTATGAAGAACAATGATAAGGTAATAAAGGGGCACCTGAAAAACTTATTAAATGTGCTTTTTGTATTACTGATACCCATGGAGATAACTGAATTTTTCAAAACGAGCATGGCATTCTACAGATTGCTTTACACAGACAGGGTTGCAAATCCACTTCAGCCCTTTAAGTGAAGGTCTATAAACAATTTGAAGTGAAAAGTATCATTCTGGTATTTTGGTCATCAGGGACAGGGCGACACAGAATGAATATGAGGCCTGACGAAAGCAAATGATGAAGGAAATGCCATACATGAAGGGCACAAGCTGAAAATATACAGGGAAAGGGCTGGCTCAGAGAGACCCCATTATGTGCATGCGCCATATGGGGTCCATTTGGAAAACAGAGCAGGCTAAAGTAAAAGCCAAATTGCAGCAGATGTGGAAAGAGACACGAGAAGACTTGTGGCCCAAAGAAAATTCCAACATAATTCTGGTGGTAGCATTTAGATGAGATGTAATGGCTCCTCCTGAGCCAGAAAACCCTGAAGAGGTTTTATGTGCAAAACAGAAAGACCTGTTATATATACAAGCAATTGCTCCATATTTTCATGGCCTTCAGAGATGCACGTGCCTGAACAACATCCCCAAGCTTCAGGGCTTCCACTGGGGAGGGCAGCCTCCCTTCTTCTCTCTCTGTAGCTGCTTGCCTCATTTTTAACACCACCCTCATATTAATTTCAGCCTATTACGCCCTGGCATGTGTTCAAAACCTGGGTAACCAGGCGAGGTAATGGTTCCTGAGAGCCACCTGAATTCCCAACTTTATACATATGTATCTTTTTCTGCTAGGAAACTTGCTATTTCTTTGGATGCAGCTCTTGGCAATTCTCTTTCCAACGCTGCTGCACCTGAGAAAGGGGCTTTCATCAGGCTGTGCTGCACTAACCAAATGAAAAAGGTTGCCAAAAATTTACTCAATTTGCAGACCTAACAGAAATATTGCTCAAAATAATTAGCTACAAAGTTATTAAAAAAAATTATCACTACAACTCATGCGGATAATGGACAGTAGTTTATAACATGCTGTTTCACACCCATCACAGGGTGGCTATTTTCTGTCAGGGTCCCAGGTGTAGATTAATGTGTTTGAGAACAGCATTGGAAGCTGCTGGATTTACGCAGATAGTTGGATCTGAGGGGCTGAGTATCATCAATAACTAATCTTAGGCACCCAGAGTCTTTTTCAGCAATCTGTATCCAGCTAGGATATTCCCTTGCAGAGAAGACATCCACAGAAGAGCTCAGGGCAGGTCCTTGCTCTCAACCACTACAAAAACCTCACTACCTGCTAAAAAAAGTGCCTGGGCAAGCAGGTCCACACAACGAGGCAGCAGAGAGTTGTTAGCAACCTATAAATTCACTTTCCCAGTCTAACCCTCTTTACACCCTTAAGCAGAAAAGTCCATTAGAATAAAACAGCTTTCAGGCAAATAAAAGCCCCTCACAGGAGGAGGATTCATATAAAGAATTTTTTCCCATGGTCTGATGTCTTACTTATGTCATTCTGTCTTGTCTGTGCTGTGTATACCTATCTAAAAGGCACCCATACTATTTAAGTCTTGCAATAAAAGCTGTGAAACAGGGATTCCAGATGTTATTATATCTTAAATCCTGGGTAGCATCCTCCCCCCAAACATTTGAACAATTCCTTCTCAAGTTATGTATGCACTAAAACAACTTAAATCTGTTGTCAACCATTACAATACAAAATTACTCTCAGAGAAGCTCTGCACTTCATGATAAATGCTGAGAGGAGATTAAGTAACTGTGCTGCTGCAGCATCACTCCTGCCTGAAAAATCATGGAGAAAACCATTCATTTATTGTTGTCATTCTAACTAATGTTTATCCACGGCGTTCAATAAATTCAATACAAGCTTTGAAGGCAAGCAAAGCCTGTGACTTCTAAATATTATACAAGCTATCAATTGAAATATTGGGGATAAGCTATTAATTAATTATGAATTTTATTATTACACTCCAAAACCAACTGATTTTTGTCTCCACTGGTCTCTTTTAGAAGGAAAGGTGCAATAGGTTAGTAATAGGGCATCAAGATGCTGACAAGAAAGCTGGGATTTATGGGCTTTAAATAAGATGAATAACGTGAATTAGCAACAAGATTTAGAACAGTTGGCAATGACAGAGCTTGCAAAATTTAATACCTTTCATTTTAGATGTGCTTATTAGAAAATAATGATCTCTTCTGAAAACTTCACTAGATGCAAGTGCCAACAAGCCCTCCACTACACAAACTCCACTAACACAACCAGGGAGGGCTACACAAGGAAGGTTTCTGACAGTAAAATATGATGAGCAAATTTTTCAGCTTATTGTTTACAGTAACTCAAAACTGTCATGGACAGTGAAGTCCCAGGAGGAATTAATGAGGCGTCAGTCCTTGGACTGCAAACGGTAAATGTCAGACAGGCACTTGCAGTTTCTCACAAATTTGTTGCAGGTAAAGCAGACATCTTAGAGAGTTTAGACAACTCCTTTTGCTGTGTTGCTACTAGCAACACTATATATCTCTATCTATATGTTCTTCAACCTCGTCCCATATGAATACAGAAGATTTAGTCAATAAAATTTTATGAATCTGAAAGCGTTATGCCGGACAAGATGCCACTAAATCTTATGTTGCTCCCTAAACCAGACTGTGAGATACTGTAGTAACTGTTGGGGATGCCAAGCTGAGAAAATAACATACTTTTTGCTGCTAAAATGTCAAAACACCAAAGCAGACAACATTCCCCTCCCTTATTAATATAACTGGTCTGCATGAATCATGCAGAATGAGATTTTATTAGTTTTCCCTATTTCTGATCCTACCCCCAATAAAACTGGTGCATTTACATGCCTGCAAAAAAATTTCATAGTTTGTATCCATTCCAGATGATTTTCTGATTATTTTGTACTTTTCTGTATTCACCCATCCTTATTTAAAACAAAGTAAAGATATTATTTCCAATCGTTATACCCTGGAAACCTCAGGGTGGGAGATGTTGGTTGGAAACATTATTTTCGTGATACGAATCACTGCTGCAAACTGTTGTCAGTTATTTTCCCTCTCCTCCCTTTCTTCAAACTGCAGTTAATCCTCCACATCATTTCCTACATCCATCCATTCCCTCTTCCTGCCCTGAGGATAAATCTCTCAATCTGTTTCTAATCATTCATCATGAAACTCCTTTGCTTGGCTATTTTGTACCAAACCATCCCCTACACAAAATGATTTCATCCAATTTTTCACTTTTACTCAAGACTTCATAGACATGGATCCATTTTTCTCTATCTATATTTTATAGGTCCAAGCAAAGCTATGGACAGTCAAAAATTAAATTCTGTTTAGTTGTCTCAATTTACTACCCAAAATGGTGACCAGAAGTTTGAAGTAAGTAAATTCAAGGGGTTGGGGTTTTTTTTTCTACTCCATCTTTAACATCTCTGCTGGTTTCAGAAATGGTGGCAGACACCCACATAATGGCAAAATCTGGGAAAAGTACACACAGTGCAGTTCTAAAAACAGTGACAAGCGATGGTGAGATGAGATGAAAACGGCTTTTTGCTGAGATCCTAAAACTGTGCTGAGGTCCCACTGACCTTTTGTGCTCTAATGTTAGCAGAGGATTGCTGGGGGTAAGGGATGAACTCTGAGCCCCTTCCACTGGTGCCCTCCTGTCAGCTGCAGAGCAGCAGAGCCAAAGCCACTTCTCTCAATCTGCCTCATGTATCAACAAGCACTTTAGCAAATTCACCTCCAGTTACCTTTTTTTCCTCCCATTCAGATGCTCAAAAATTATGAAGGAACTTTAGACAGCAGAGTATTTTCCATATAAACTGTGTCCATGACCACTTCATGGGATTAATACAACCCAATGACCAATCCTCAGACCTGCACAAATTGCAGAAAACAGTAGAAAGACACATGGCCATACCTTGCCATTGATTTTTAAAATGAACTCCCAACTGTAGTCAATAATGAAATATGCTTAAAAATCAATGACATGCCTACTAGGTGGTGATTAAATCTGTAAAATGAAGAAAATCCATTAAAACTTTGATACTTAAACACTCTCTAGTCACTCACATCTCTGTTTCTGAAATTCA